>NC_053158.1:149560431-149862375 GCF_016835505.1 Polypterus senegalus
GCAATCACTATAGTGTCATTACCAAATTTGATAATGATGTTATTAGGGTGGTCTGGACTGCAGTTATAGGTGTAGAGGGCAAACAACAATGGACTTAGCATGCAGCCTTGTGGAGAGCTAGTGAGGAAAAGTGGGGGCTAAGTTTCAGGGTCTGAGGTTGACTGATAAGAAAGTCCTTTATCCAGGCACAGAAGATTGGGGGAAACCTAGGTTAGACAGTTTAGTATCTAGCATATCTGGAATAACAGCATTTAACACTAAGCTATAGTCAATAAAAAGCATCCTCACTTAGTTCCTCTGTGTTCCAAGTGGCTCAGTGCAGTGTGGACAGCTACGGCTATGGCATCCTCAGTGGACCGGGTTGCTCTGTAAGCAAACTGGTGTGCATCAAAAGTGGGAGGGAGACAGGCTTTGGTGTAGTGTGAAACCAGCCTCTTGAAGCACTTCATGCCAAGAGATGTAAGTGCTATTATTAGGCGATGGTCATTGAGACTGTCAGTGGCTGATTTCTTGGGAACTGGAATGATGTTGGCTGACTTCAGACAGACCTGAACAAAGGCTTGTCTCAGGGAGCGATTGAAGATGCCTGTTAAAATGTGTGAGAGGTGATCAGCACCTTCCCAGGTATTCCATTGGGACTAGCAGCCTTCCTCTGGTTTACTGATTTGAGCACTCGTCTCATTTGATGCTCCTGTAAAGTAAGTGTATGGGTGCTACTATGGAAGTCAAAACAATTGTTATGGTCAAACTAGGGTTAGTTTATTTGATGTTTTTAATTAGTATTTTTTCATATTTTTGCTATTATGTACATTTTGTTAATATGGTTATGTTTATTTATTATTTAGTATTTACACATTGTACATGTATTCTATTTTCTTTAATTCTTTGTTTTTTATTGATGGAACTCAAGAGACAGGGACATCCTGATATCTCTACTGAAGGGACATCCTCGGCATTTATATTTCATGGTGGGAACAGGTCTTTTAGAGGTTAAATGTGATTGCTGAATAAGGCATCTCCGGATGTATTATATTTTCATTTTTCAGAAGTTTTTGGCTTCTGCCTATTTTAATAATTGAATTTTGAATTATGATTTTGTGGCAAACATTTTTTTCTCTTTTTTTGCCTTTTTTTCATTTTTGTTCTTCTACAGTTTGCTGCATTTGTAACAATTTCTTGTTGAACTTGTCTCTCAAGCCAGAGGCATAATGGTTCCTGTTACCTGTAGAGGTGATTTTTGGGTATTTTGGGACATTTAAGATATTTTTGAAATTTTAAAGCCAACTCCTCATTTTGGGCCTGTATACCCCGAAGCCTGTCATTGAAGCATAGGGCCAGGCTTATCTGAGGTGAAAGTCATGGCTTGGCTTGTGGAATCCTCATACTCTTTTCACTATTTTGAGAGAACTTGATCACAACAACAAATCTTTAGCCATTTTTCCAGTACTTCTTAAGCAGAAGAAAAGAAGTAAAAGAGACTATAAGAAACCTCAGAGATGGACAAGGAGAAAACTCTGAAAATTAAAAGTGAAATAGTGAGTTAAGCAAATATTTAACATAAGTATTTTTAAAAGACTATATAAATGGAATGCCTCAGACTGAAGTAAAGACAAGCTCTAAATGTACTGATTTTAAAATAGAAGGGTCGCATGTGGTTCAGGCCTTCAAAGACTAATAAAACCTGTAAATTTGATGGGATTTTATCAGTTTAACTGAAAGATGGTTATTTATGAATCTTTATTGAGCTTATTCCAGCACTCTCTTCAGATGGGAGAAGTGCCTGATGACTGTAAGGTTACAAATGTGAGTCCTATCCTCAAGAAAAAGGCAAAATGGATCTTTGCAATTACAAACCAATAAGTATTACTTGTATACCATGATAAATTATGTGAACTATAAGAGTACTTACACTAAATAGCAGCATGCATTTATGAGGAGAAAATCATTTCAAACCAATCTTTATAAAGCTGTCACCTGGAGTAGTAGAGAAAAGCAAAGCAAACCATGTAACATAATTTATTTAGACTTTCAAAAAGCCTTGATACAGTTCCATACCAAAAGGTTAATTCTGAAATTATGAGCCATTGGCATTTGTAACTTACAAAAAGTCTCTCAGGTTGTTTTTTCAGGAGTAGGCAGAGTGCTCAAATTAAAGAAGAATGCTCCAAATAGTTGGAGAGATAGCAGATACTGAAAAGTTAACACAAATAATTGAAGAAGACCTGGAAAATGCAGTTTAATTTAGTATAGAGCAAAGTGCTAAATATATATAAAAGGACTGTTGTTTATGAATACAAGATGAGAAATATGGTCTTATATTAAACACTCTCTGAAATGGAATTTAGGGCTTTATGATGATAAAACATTTTGTTTATCTAGGCAATGTACAGCAGCAATTTAAAAAGCAGTATTTTAATATTTTAAAAGATGTTTTATAAATTAATAGGCATTATTCTAAGACTGTATTATACAATAGAGGGACCACATCTGGAGTGCTATGTGGCATTGTAGTCACCACACTGTAAAAAGTAAATATTGTAACAGCACTAGAGACTGTGAAGAGGAGAGCAACTATGAGTACCTAAGGAATAATGAGCATGTCTCAATCTGACAGAACTTTTTAGTCTTAATCAGGGGATGATGTGGGGGAACCTAATCCAGGTGATCATAATTGAAAAAAGTTGATCCATCAGTTTTATTCAGCAAAATTGTGCATCACATATTCAGGCACACTGGTGGAAATCAAAGGACAACGCATTTAATAGCCAATAAGCACTTCTTCACACAACGGATCATGGAAATCCTGAAGAGGCTACTATATCATGTAGTTAGAAACTTGTTAAACCCTGTCAATGTAGAAACCTGCCTATTGAGCATCATCCTCACAGGACAATTCCCGACCACTTGCCTCCTCTTCACAGCACTGGCTACACTACAGTCCTGCCTCTTTACTTTCTCTTTTCTCTTTCTTATTTAAAGGTTGTCTATTTGTTTATAGAAGAATAACTTTTTGATACATCTGTGCAGAAGGCAGTGCTGTATGTCTCTAGCAGTGTGGAACAAATAACCATCATTTTTCTTTAAATACAAGCTGCTAAAAAGGAATAAGGAACAACCATGTCCTGTCCTTAGACTTGGCCAATGCCTTTGAGTCAGTCCCACATAATTCAGATGGTCTTCATCTGAATTCTTCCATATACCACAGTGTATTGCAACTCTGGTCAAAGCCTTTTTTCAAGATCTCAAGTTCTCAATGACAACTGCAGAATACAACATGACCTGGGATCCTGTGGAGTTAGGCATAATGGCAGGGTACACCATTTCTTCACTGGCTACCACCACAGGAATAGAAGTAATCATTACGGCTTCTAAAAGGGTAGTAGGAGGAGAGACGTGAGGACTACAACTACCAGTGATGCAGGCATTTATGGATGACTTAAACATTCTGACAACAACCACCCCATGTACTAAATGGCTGCTTGAGAAGATCCATTCTAACATTAAATAGGGACAAATGAAGATTAAAACAAAGACGTGCAGGAGCATTTCTGTAGTCAAGGGAAGGCTGGTTGTTCATGAGTTCCATGTGGAAGGGAATGATATCTCCTAATGTAACAGAAATGATGTTTCCATCACTCATGTTGAAAAGCTAGAGAGGACATTCAGTTCATTCATTAAAATGTGGATTAACCTACCAAAATTGTGAAGCAATATCTATCTTTATTGCAAATGGCCTCTGCAGTTGACTGTCACAGAGCTGCTAGAAAAGTTTAAGAGTGCCAAGGTGAGGGTAGAGATGACTCAAAAGAATTTCAGAATCCTGTGAAAGTATTATCAAAGATACTGCACCCAGGACCTTAACAGGAAGGAAGTAGCAAAGTCCATTAAACAGGCAAAATAAGCACTCAGATTTGCAGACATTGTAGGCTATGTGCAATTTGGAAGATGGTATTTTGGCAAAGGTTCAGATAGGCCCAGGTGGCAAAAGGCAACACAAAGGGAAAGGAGTGTTATGGTGGTAGATGAAGTACAGCAACAGGAGGGGCAAATGAAGTATGCTAGAGTAGTTTCTCAGGCACAACATGGACAATGGGAGAGGTGAAAAAACATTGAGAAAATTGGAAAAATTTATGGGAAAAGGAAGGAAGGAAGAAATATAACCTTCCTTATAAGAGATGTTTATGACTTTCTGCCATCTTAATCAGTGGCTTTGTAATGCACCTGCTTGTCCACTTTATGGAACATCAAACCTCAAGCACGCCCTCCAATCCTGCAAATTAAGTCTTACTCAAAAAAGACACACATAGAGTCACAACCATTTCCTTGGGTGTTTAGCATCCACTGAGGAAATATAAAGGTTGAAGAACAACTTTGCACCCTCTACAACTGGAACAACAAGGATCTCCTTTGTTCAGCAAGGAGAATGTGGACGAAGGTTTCAGACCAGACAGCAGGTGCGGCTATAAAGCAGCTTTATTTTTCAGAGTCACGGTGAGAAGAGTTTCAGAAAAGCAGACAATCAAATATACATGACAGCGTCAGGGCTCTTCTGAACCCCATCTGTTGGGTGGGGTCCAGTTTTATAACCCTAGAATGCGTGATTTAATATCATTATAAAATGCAACAGTCAACACATTTATTATACACAAACCTTGAGCCCCTTTAATGTCCCTTGTAAAACTTGATTTCTTGGCTCCTTTTGTTATGGCGTTCAGATGTAAGCTAAGGGAAAACGTGATAAGGCAGACTCATGTGTGGAATGCTCAGACCTTGAGTCCTTTGCACAAACATTTTTCTGTTTGCTAAAACAAAGCATGCTGTTACTTGGTTTCGTAAAGCTTACTTCTCAGACATGAATTAGTACAAGGGAACAAAGAGAACATTCGTCTTCCACAAGAATCAGTGTCGTACACTGCGACATGAATGGCATACAAGCATGGATAGAAGGTGCAGATTCTAAACAGTAGTGGTTTACTGCAGAGGATTGACTGTGGCTACTTCCATGGTCTAATAGAGTTGGGATTCCAAGGCCAGGACCAACAGAAACTTATAAAACAGCTTTTGGGGACAGATAAGCAAGGCAACCGCTTGTTATGAATGAAGAGGAATGATGGCAGCTGGGCACAAAAATGATCAATGAGAGTTCAGATGTGGAGTGGGCCTCACCTGCGATTCCAGCTTGTCCATTTGAAGCCTCTGGCTATACAGTGGGCTTCAATGAAACATATGACAAGGAGGGGGCCCACCTGATGACCCCTGAGAAGCATCTGCCATCCCTCAAAACCCACCTCAAGATCCCAATACTATTACCCGAATTAGGATCTGTTTACTTAGGAGACTGAAATATCTAGTCCTATGTGCTTAAACTATAGCACATGCTGAGCAACTTTGTCTGAGGATTTAGTAACAAAATAACAGCTGAGGGAAACATTTTGAGTGAGTTAATGTAATTAATTTCATATGTTTCTTCTTGACATTTATTCAAACCCATAACATTTCTTCTACTCATGACTGAAATAAATGGAGCATTGACAGGTGGCTTATATTTGTCTGTGATCTTTGTCACACACAGTGAAAGACTGTGAATTATTGTAAGTGTGGCATTTTTTAAGTGATTTTCTAGTTATCTACATGACAGAAATAGCAACTCTCTCCTGCAACAGCATTCTATCATTTCTTTTATAACAGCAGCAAGAAAGCAATTTTTTTAGCAAGTGAAGTGAACATGCTAGAAGAAAATAGCCCCTGGAGCTGAAAATTTGCCCCTTTTAAAATGGCTGAATCTCATAAAAATGTCCTTCCTAAAATGACATGCATACACTGTTTTACAATATGTGTGTAATCTAAGGACACAAATCAATACTTAATAACACTCTTGGCTTAAAATATTGACATATTTGGTAAGCTCCTTCATATAAAAACACAAGAATGGTCTGAGTATTTTCAATATTTATAATACATGCTTCAATTTATGACACAATTTAATGTGGAAAATGAATATGTACTATGATTGTGAATGAATAACTTCAACATGAAATATTCCAAACTTATGCTATAAAGACAAAATTATAAAGTCCATATGTCCATACATCCCAGATTATTTTCTGAAAGATATGTTGGAGCTTTGGTATTTTCCTGTGATAGTCCAACATATTGGCATTAATGTATTGCATCACATATACTAGAAACGTATGTGTATGAGGGATAGAGTTGAAATGTGCAAAACTTCAATTTCAGTGCATTCATTCAACAAAAGAATAAGTGCAATGCACTGATATTAGTAAATAGTTAAACTCTGAGAAAAAAACAGATAAAAAGATACATAATTCTACAATGTGTTAGTAATGTTAAAAGGTTAACATTAAGCAATTTTAAATTAATTTGAAATTAAGAAAAGATAGCATAAGTCTGATAAAATAAATCCAACTATAATATTCAATTGAAATAAGAATTGCATGTTTTTCTTATTTGATATTTTGCCTTCTTACAGACAGTAAAGGTACAAGGAAATGATATCTCCCACAAGCTACAAATATCCAAAGTGGAGAAAGATGATGAAGGTCTTTATGAATGCAGGGTCACGGATGCCAACTATGGAGATCTCCGGGAATACAAAGCTCAGGCTTACTTGAAAGTAAATGCCAGCAGTTATTCACGAAACATGCAAGCATTGGAATCCTCACCATTACACCTTCAAGATGGAAAATCACGCAGGAGTAACACAGCTGCTGTGGCCAATACTGGGGTGAGTTCAGATAACCAGCGACTTCATGCAACCTCCAGTTCTCATACTACAGCATCCAAAATTCTCAAACACAGCCCTGGTTCAGGTATGATATCTGCTTCTTTCAAACTTTTTTGAATATTATTAATTTTTTCATGTACAAATGTATACTGAAAACATGAGTTGCATACAGATCTATTGTAATTTTCAAATGTGGAAAATGTATAAACTAAAGAATAAAATATGAAAGTATATTGTTATACTTTTGTTGCAAATTGTATTAATTGATCACATTTTCATATACGCAGTATATAGACGTGTACTTGTGTTGAATACACTTCAATTAAAAAAAAAAAAAGAATTACAAAATTTTCAATATATACAATATGTATATGTAAAACAGCGCTTATTTGTAAGGCTGGAGATCCCTTGTTTATGGGAGTTTAACACATTGCCCACAGCCTCTCCAGCAGTTCTTATATTTCAAAAGTTGCTTGCACAGACTGTATGACTAGATTTCAGCAAAACAAGACTTCAGCAAAAGAAATGTGTCCACACTCCGCCACCATTCAGTCTTTTATTTGACGTACAAAGCCATAATTGTACTATGTGTCTTGTGAAGCCATAAGCAATAAAAATACTATAGTCCACAATTTATCATTATACAGCATAATACAAATTTGAGCCATGACTATACAAATGCATTATGCTTGTGATCTAAAGTATAAAAATAGTCTTACAGGTACAAGCAGTAAATCTTTTGACATGACAGTGGCTAGTACTGACAGGTATATATTAAGCAAAATGAAATGGGCTCACCTTTAGAGCTGTCAACTCGGAGAGATCTTGATGAAGGTTGCTTTCCTTCAGACCATGCTGCTGCTGCTGTCATGAGAGGTTCTTGCATAGTAATGCTATTTAGTACATGATCAAACACCAATTATTTTCAGGAAAAATTACAAGGTGTAGTAAGTTTGAAAAGTAATCAATTTCTGTCAGTTCCTCCCAATTTAATGGTAGACTATAAGACTTTATTAATTACAGTGAATCTCAAAATGCTGCTGTATGTTCTTTAGTAAGTTTTTATAGTATAGCTAACATTACAATAAGTTAAATATAGTTTATTCAAGACTGTAGTCACTACATCCTTAAAAACATTAATATCAAAATTGTATTTGTATTAAGTAACACTCAAGACTCAAGACCCGTACCCATCTTCTTAGGATACCAGCGTGACAGTGTGGCCGGTGTAGCCGCCTGAACTCTCCACCTGCAAATGAACCCAGACAAAATTTCTTATTGCTCTAAAATGAATCATTAAGGAAACTGAAATAACAAATTACTATAGATATTTTATCATTTAAATAGTTAATTGTTTTAAACAATTATTCATATATTTCTTAGCAATGAAAACTGTTGGAGTATGTTAACAGTGGCAATATATGTACACCCACTGGCTACTTTATTATGTACACCTTGCTACTACAGGGTTGGATCCCCTTTTTCCTTCGGAACTGCAGTAATTACTTGTGGCATAGATTCAATAAGGTGCTGGAAACATTCCTCAGGGATTTTGGTAATATTGACCTGATTGTATAACACAGTTGCTGCAAATTTGTCAGCTGCACATCCATTATGCAAATCTCCCATTCCACCACATACCAAAGATGCACTATTAGATTAAGAACTGAGGACTGTGGATACCCCTTGAGTACAGTGAACTCATTGTCATGTTCAAGAAACCAGTTTAATATGATTGAGCTTTGTGACATGGCATGTTATTCTGGTGGAAGTAGCCATCAGAAGATGGGTACACTGCAGTCATAAAGGGATGGACATGGTCTGCAACAATACTCAGGTAGGCTGTGGCATTTAAACAGTGCTCAGTTGGTACCAAGGGGCCCAAAATGTGCCCAGAAAATATCCTCTACACCATTACACCACCACCACCAGACTGAACCATTGATACTACCATCTGAATGCTGCTGCAGAAATTGAGACTGATCAGACCAGGCAACATTTTTCCAATCTTCTGTTGTCCAATTTTGATGAACCTATGCAAATTGTTGCCTCAGTTGCCTGTTCTTAGCTGACAGGAGTGGCATCTGGTGTGGTCTGCTGCTGCTGTAGCCTATCAGCTTCAAGGGTCGACATGTTATGCATTCAGAGTTGCTCTTCGGTTTTAATGACTGGTTATCTGAGTTACTGTTGTCTTTCTTTTCTGGCACCAACAACCATGCCAAAGTCACTTAAATCACCTTTCTTCCCCATTCTGATGCTCGGTTTGACCTTCAGCAGGTTGTCCCAACAATGTCTACATGCCTAAATGCATTGAGTTGTTACCATGTGATTGGCTGATTAGATATTTGCGTTAACAAGCAGTTGGACAGGTGCACCTAGTAGTGGCCAGTGAGTGTAGTTTAGTAGTTAATATAATACATTGTCCACCCACTGACAGGATATTATATTTACTACTAAACTATATATATTGTAATTGTTGCAACAAGTAAGAGTTAACTTCCTCCAACACCCCTACTCAACAAGCACCCTTTACTTCAGTCCCATTCTGGATCTTAGGTTTACAAATTTGTTTTATGTGAGTGGATTTTTCATAGCAAATGCAATCAGTCTATCAGTCTCACAGTATGAAAACACAATCACTTTTTGTTCTGCTAAATCATGAATGTAATGGTGTCTGACATCAATATGCTTTATCCTTGCCTTGATCTTCTCACTACTTGCAAGCTTAATGCATTTGATTGTCCACATGTAGATATTGGCCCTCCAAGACCTTCTAGTAACTGGTGCAACCAAACAACTTCTTGACTGGAATAGGCAGCCAAGATAAATTCTGCCTCTGTCAAAGATAAAGCTACTAAAGTTTTCGCCTTGCTGGACCGGGATAGATGACTTTCTCCTAATTTGAATAAGTAACAACTTGTGGATTTACAAGTGTTGAGGTCACCTGCCCAATCAGAGTCCACATATACTATGAGGTTGATGTTATCAGTTGCAGACAATTTTAAACTCAAGTCTTTTGTCTGTTTGGGATACGTTATGACCCTCTTGATTGAATGCCAGTCTCTTTGAAACTGCAGCTGCAATGTCTGGACAAATGGTGGTTGCAATATACAGAAGTGCCCCCACTGTTTGTCGGTACTGTTCATAAATAGGGAGAAGATTTTTTCGCCTTCCAACTTTAGATACTCTGTGCCTTTTCCGAGAATGTTCATCTTATTCATTTTTGTTGTTGTTCATCCTGCTGTTAGTAATAAAAAAACATGCATGGTAGGCTGAAGTCACGTTTAGCTAAATAATTAAGACTGTATCACTCTATTTTCTGTTTAAAGAATTAACAACAAAAAAAAAATCATGATTAGGGAATGTCCTGGATTTGCTCTTTGTATTACATAAACATTCAAAGAATGAATGAAGATGGCCATTTCTCTCATTTAAAATAACTATCCATCCATCCATCCATTTTCCAACCCACTGAATCCGAACACAGGGTCACGGGGGTCTGCTGGAGCTAATCCCAGCCAACACAGGGCACAAGGCAGGAACCAATACTGGGCAGGGTGCCAACCCACCGCCATCGTGAAATTCCTGTTTTTGTACCATTTAGTATTTCCTCTTAACTCTGAACATAAAGATTATTTATTGAGATAAAACCTATAAATAAACAAAGTAGTGCTCTTTTTTCCAAATTTTATACAAAATTTGTGTACAGATCATATTAAAGGTTAATCAGTACTGCAGTAGGAAAAAAAGCAAATAAAAAAAAACTCCAGCAATGAGAACAGATGGCCATGGAGGATTCACTACTGATGCAACTTCACAGATATATTACTTCTTTCAGTTTAAATGCATTCTTGCAATTCTTCATTATAAAATTATAGAAAAGTATGTTACAAATATCCCCTGATGTTAAGAAACAATTCTGTTTAGAATTACTTGCAGTGTTGGAAACATGGATGGTAAAAGAGCTCTTAAAATCCCATATCTTCCTCATATAATAGCATGAAACATTTTACCAATTCAGTCAAGCTAATTAAGCTCATTTTAATTATAAGTTACCTTGTATTTGAACTTCCAGTAACATTTATATTTGAAGAAAAGCATAAATTCACACATTGCTAAAATATTTTTCTAAGTGCTGTGAAAAATATTTGGATGTATCAGTTCTATCTTTTCATCTCACACAGAGAGAAATCCTTTATCATATCCCTTCTGGCTCTCACCCAGAGCAGAACAACGTCCTTTCCCTTAATATCAGAACTTAGTGCGTACATAATGCTGGAGCTATAGTCCCAGAAGACTGTAAATGTCAGCAAAATGTATCTACTTAGTTGGATAAACTACAATTTACCTCTGCCTATTTCAGAATAATCTTGCAGACATCATTAAACCTAAATGTTGCTGATAAGATGTACAGTTCTATGAATCATCTGAAGCTTCCATGTGTAATACAAAGTGAAGGGCTGTTCACTCTTATCTTCTTTAGTTGTGACATTAGCACATGAAAGCTATTTTTCAGCGCCATTACCATAATATTTTTAAGTGTGTGGATTGACCATTTCTACTCATTAAAAATGTTCAGCCATAAATCACAATTTTTAACAGTGGATTACTACTTACAAATCTCTCCACACTCAGAACAATACCAACTAGGTGCACAGTTACACCATTATCTACATCCTGGGGCATTCTTAGTTTTAAGAGCAACTGGTTTGTGAGGTAAACAGCTCCAGTACCTGCTCTATTAAAAGTGCACCACAGTAATTTCCATCTCATTCAGAGAACTGCATCCTGCCTGTTAGAGGCCTAGAAGGGCAGTGGTCTGCAAACTATTGGAGCAATCCCAGGACACCACAATCCCTACTGTATTTCTTTTTCAGCTATATTCAGAGTGTATTGCATCCTACAATGACACTGCTTATTTCTTTAGGATAATTATCAGGGCTAACTCCAGAATCACTTCTGAAGTCCTTTTAAGTCTACTGAAGCAACTTTAAGTCTTATGTTACTCTTGAGTCATCAGTTACAGTGGAACAAGTGATCATAACTGTCCTGGAATTTATGCCAGCCCCCATACATGATTACAGTACACCGCTGGTTTAGAGATTGAACTGGTCACTCACAATACCTCTCCTAATACTGAACTCTGGAGAAGATCTTCCCAGGTAACCTTTGCAATTAAAGAACTTGTGGTCCTTTGGCAACAGCAATTCAACCATAATAACAGCAAAAAGGGGGTCCAGCCAGTTTAGGGGGTTCTTCTATTTTTTAAGATGTCTTATGTTAGATTTCTGGCTTCTTACATTACTTGAGACTTTCTCAATTGTGAATTAATCAAATAAGCTCCAAATGTTTATACAATATGCAAGTTCTTACAGCACTGAAGTCTCATGATTCACAAAGAGGTAACTTGTACAAAAGTTAAATTTCATGGCAATGGCAAGCATCATTTCAATCGTAAAACACAGTTTGTGTTTTCTTTCACATATATGGCTTTATTTATTTATAAGCACCTTGTTAGCAGAAAGATTCGTGCTGCTGCTTCACAGACTCAAGGACCTGAATTTAATTTGTGGCCAAGTCATTATGTAACATACAAGGTATGACAATTTAATTCTTAGAATGAACTTGCAGAAAGAATGTGAGCATATTTGTGCACTAGTGTCTACTGTCATCTTCAAAGTTACCTCCTTCCACAGCTAGGCATTTAGTTAGATGACGTTGCCATTGCTAGAAACATACCTGGGACTCTGGATTTCTGGAATACCCTTGTATTTATTTTTGGGAAGAGCCAGAAATCAGAAGGATCTATTTACAAGTCAGGAGAATAGGGTGGATGATCCAATTTGATAATAAATTTCTAAGTCATGAGTACATCATGGATTGGGGCAAGATGGATACTCAACTTCTGGCACTGTCATATTCTCAGTTGTCCTTAAACCTGTTATACCACTTAAAGACACTTGACTTTTTCATAGCACCCTTACAGTACACACCTCCAAAGTGTTAGTAACACTTTGTAGCATGGGCGACACTATACGCCACTTCTAGGGATTAAATTGTCACACCTCATATAGGGTTCAGACCTGATTTTAATTCATGGCCAGTGATTGTGAAACACTTAAAAAATAAATTCTAATACTCATTTTTATTTTGCTAAAGAATTAAACTGTAAAGGTTCTGTAAATGTCAGAGTAATTATAAATATTAATGAAGTATTTAATGATTTTCAGAGTGGAGAGAGAAAATTATTGCTATAATTAAAATAATGAAATCAAATAAATTACTGTGACAAGGCAGCATTTACTTGAGTACTCTGGAAAGGTAAAGAAGATGCTGTGGACGCTGGCCCGGACACAGACAGGCGGACATCATATTTCACCCAACACACGTTTATTTCTAATAATATTTACAGTGCACAAACCCCAGTGCCTCTTGCACCGATCCCCCAAAGTCCAGGCCTCTCAGTCTCTGTGCCTCTCTCTTGGCCGCCTCCCGTCCTCACTCTAGCTCCGTCCTCTTTTACCCGACATCCACCGATGACTGGAGGGAGGCGGCCCCTTAAATGGGAACCCGGATGGGCTCCAGCTGCTTCCCGGCTTTCCTCCGTAGCCATGCCCCAGTGTGGCGGAAGTGCCAGCTGCGCACCGGGAAGCCGTCCGGGTGTCCCCTGTCGTCTTCCCCACAGCACTTCCTGGTGTGGCGGAAGTGCTGGGCTCCCGGGATACTCAGGCACTGGGGTGCTGCCTGGCGGTGGCCACGGGTCCCTACAGGGCTGGGCTTCCAAGCCCATTACCCGAGGCCCCCAACATAACCAGGGCGGATGCCCCCTCGCGGTCTGGAGGAGGCACAAGCCCTCCTCCGGTCCTCCTGGGCGTCCCGGCCGGGCTGGGGACCACAATGCATATAGCATATGTCATCCCATTTTTTAAAAAAGGTAATCTACCTGATCTAAGTAACTATAGGCCACTTAACCTCATGTGTATTATGGTTAAATTAATTGAAGCAGTTATTAAAGATAAAACCGACCAAAACATGTCAGCTACTGGTATATTTATGAGTAGTCTTTATGAGTTTACACGGAGGAGATAGTGTTTCACAAATATACAAGAAGTTTTATGAGGTATTACCACAAACTTTTAATCAGAAGGGTACATATAATGTATTTCAGTTTTCAATTAGCTTTTGACAAGGTACACCATGACAAGCTAACAAGCAGCTAGAAGTGGGAATTCCAAATGGGTGTAAAACTGGTTGAAACACAGCAAGCAATTAAAGATAGATAGATAGATAGATAGATAGATAGATAGATAGATAGATAGATAGATAGATAGATAGATAGATAGATAGATACTTTATTAATGCCAAGGGGAAATTCACATAATCCAGCAGCAGTATACTGATACAAAAAAATACTGTATATATTAAATTAAAGAATAATAAAAATGCATGTAAAAGCAGACAATAACTTTGAGTAATGTTCGCATTTACTCCCCTGGGTGGAATTGAAGAGTCATATAGTGCGGGGGAGGAACGATCTTCTCAGTCTGTGAGTGGAGCAGGACAGTAACAAATGTCTGTCACTGAAGCTACTCCTCTGCCTGGAGATGACACTGTTCAGTGGATGCAGTGGATTCTTCATGATTGACAGGAGTTTGCTTAATGCTGTCGCTCTGCTACAGATGTTAAACTGTCCAACTTTACTCCTACAATAGAGCCTGCCTTCTTAACAAGTTTGTCCAGGCGTGAGGCGTCCTTCATCTTTATGTTGCCTCCCCAGCACACCACCGCATAGAAGAGGGAACTCGCCACAACCGTCTGGTAGAACATCTGTAGCATCTTATTGCAGATGTTGAAGGATGCCAACCATCTAAGAAAGTATAGTCGGCTCTGACCTACACAGAGCAGCACTTAACCATTCATAGAACATTTCTATATAAGTTGATACTAAAACAAGGGTCCTATGGATTCAGTAATAAGGATGCCCCTATTGTTATTTATAAAGATGATATAGATAAGAATGTAACTAACAATCTGCTTATTATTAGAGATAACACTTAAGTGGGGGATAGGCAGATACTCTGGAATGAGAAAAATCAATGTAGGAACACCTTAAGAAATACAGTATATGGCAGATGAGCTTTAATTAAATACATGTATGTAATACTTTATACATAGGAAGTAAAAATATTAGATATAACTATATAAAAGGGAGTATAAAACTTGAAAGTACACTGGATGGAATGGGTTTGGGAATAACAGTGAACTCATAACAGACCACTCCAAACAGTATGCTGAAGAAATGACAATGTTTTAAGATTGCTAATAAGTTGTCAAGTTGCATAATTTGTGCAAGATAAGTCTTGTTTAAGCTTCAGATTTGGACTTTATTTTAAAGATTTAAGTGACTAGATATTAAGTGCTAGTTTGGCATTAGTGACCTGTAATTGTAAAAACAGTTCTTCTTTTGCTTGTATTTTTACAACCTCACCTCACCTGTATTGGTTTTGTATCTTTGCTTATATGAGTTTAATGCATACAATCTGGTTTACCCACATATGCAAAAGCAGTGCGTTGATTGGTACTCTCTAAATTGGCTAAATAATTATGCACATGTGTAAGTGGTCCCTACAATGGAATGGTATCCCATCGAGGATTAGTCCTTACCACACTGCCTCTGTTAAAAATGAGAGCTCAGTAATTGATGGATGGCTTAAATATGTGTATGTGCTGTCAGCACTGCTAAATATCTTGCAAAAACACATCCATTGATACATTACGTAATATTGGTTTGCATTGCACCATAATATGCCCAGAATGCTTTGAGTAATTATGAAGGCAAAGAAAATAAAATAAACACATCTGCAGCACTTTCAATATATTAAATGCAACAAAAGTTACACTGTTGACAAAGAGATATTAAAATGTTAGAGACCCAGGTGAGAGTATGCCATTGAATTGCCATTGAAAAAAAAAGTCTGAAGTAGGATGAGAAAACTAGATATTGGAATGAATGATGCTGTCTAAACTTCAATATACTATGTCAGCCGGAGGAGATGGACTTGTAGTGAGCGTGCAAATAATGTGACTTTTCTTCTTCAGGGTATTCTCTTGCAGACTTAGGGTGAAAATAGAAAATGGGTCAGTAACTGCGACATGCTTTTTCCCCATACCCAAGTAATTTATTGCCAAGACCCTTGCTTCTGGCAGTCGTCATACTGTTAGCAACTTTTGATCTGGCTAATTAGACATCTTAAAGCTACAGGCGCATCACACCATTGACATAAAATCATTTATTTTAGCATACTTTACATATTCATTGTAATGAAAGCTACCATCAGATTTAATAGTGTTATGTAAAACAATTGCATTTTGGAAAATACCCAGAACAGTTGTACAGTTGACAGATTTCCGTTAAGTTGAATGTGAGCAGCAAATTATGTAATTGCTATGGACCCAATTAACCTAATTCACTTTAAAAATACGGTGCTAATAGAGCACAGCTTCCAATTAATCTGTTTAACCACTCTACATGTTTATAATCCTTAATACAGAATCATTATTTCATTGAGTGGTTTAAACAGTGCTATCAGGACACTGGCTACTAATCTTTAGGTAAAATTGCTAGAGAGTGTTAATTTTAATGCCTACCAAGTAAACATCACTTCAGAGAAGTAGATACAAAGCTTTTGGCCATAAAGATAACATTTTTCAAATGGCACAAATGTTTAAGAACACTAAGGAACGCTAGCAGTCTATCATGGGTGTTGAGGTTCTATGCAGAATGAAGCTTTGAGTAAGGACTAGCCTCAACAAGATGCATTGCTTTACTAAGTAAGATAGGACAGGTTGTCTCAAACAGATGACTGGTCAAAGGAGATGAATAGGATTACTGTTTTAAGTCAGACCATCTTACATATCAGTAACTCACCTGAAATAAATAACTGCAACAACCAGCTAAATGAGGAAAATAAATTGCACATTCAAAGTATGAAAATGCAATTAATTTTTTTGTTTCACTTATTTTTTTTCAGAAGTTAATGAGGCAAGATATGTAAGAATATTGCTCACTTTGTTGCAGTACTATTTTCTAGTACTATTCTCACAACAGGATAAACATCTTCCAAAAACTATGAACAAAAAACAGATACACTGATATCACTAAAAATACTGCATAAGATCATAGTCTTTCCACGTGGAATCCAGCTGAAAAAATATATATCTACGAATATTCATAAACACGTGTGCTTTAAAGATGAAACGAATGGCAATATGAAAATGAAGTACTTATTTATTAAAATGACATGTGGCAACATGGGCCAGTATATGAGTGGCGGTTTAGGACAGGTATGTTCCTTGTAATTCAGTTATTGTATATAGCTGCACCAAGTTATGGTGTGACTGAAGGAAATTATGTAGTGAAGTGTAATGTGCTTCTTGGTTGCAAACTGTCTCAAAAGAAATTAAACAAGATTAATGGATATAGTGTACTTTGTAAATACCATATATGGAAAACTCCATATCTATAAAGAGATGAAATCAAACTTTTTTTCTTTATTGGTTCTCTTTATACTTAAGTAAAAAGCCTGCAGAAATTCACTGCATACATTTGAATGTCTTACTTAAATCTATTAGTTGTGAAAAATTCATTTTTCTTGTAATACAGTATGAGTATGTTTGCTATTTGTAACTGAAAAAAATATAACAAATAAGAACCATCTGCACTTATACTGTAAGTCTGTTGGTGGAATGCAAGGTATGTAGTCTACATTCTTATGTGTCCTTTCAAACAATCCTAATAGTGCCATTCCCTGTAGAGAGCTCTAGAAGCTTAGTTACACATAGAACCATTACAACAACAAAGTCTAAAATGGAAATTTCAGGAACATGCTGAAGGTGACATTTATGTACATGTTTAATTCCTGCCTTCTAAAGAAAATATGTATGTTGTAAAGGAATGACATATGTCATGCTTGTCAATAAAGGACCCTTTACTGTGTTGCACAATTTGGCAAATTGTAGCATATGCAGTTTATTCAAGCTCTGTAAAAACTGAAATTGACTAGGGCATTGAGTTCAAGGTTTTTGCATGCATTCAAGGCATAAAAAATATCGAGCAGGTGGAAATGGCATAATTCACATGCACAACACTTTTGCTTTGAATATTTCCAAGTATCCCTCCTCTTCTGTATTCCATTTTCCAGGTTTTACTAACACACATGGGTGATCATCAGCATGCTGTCATGGTGGACAAACTTTCAAGAACTGTCTCATTGTATTGAAACAATCTAACTTTTGAAGTATTACTGTTTTGCTCTGTCAATGAATCAAAAACTAGTCTAGCGCTATTATCATTCACAACACAGTATATTTAGCAGATATACAAACACAGTAAGCATTTGCGTTGTTGGCAGAGCCTCTCTTCAGCTTGGCTGAATGTTGAAGTGATGAAAACTCATTATTTTAGACAGTTTTGCTACAATATAATGGGAGGGCCAGGGGGGTGAATGCAGGATGCAAAAATAAATGTGAGGCAGTTTTGCATGGCAATAGATAAATGTGCTAATTTCATTGAATTGTTAATAAAATATATCAGTTTGAAAATTAAACCATACTACTCATTTTTCACAAACACTCTTGAGTTACTTTAAATAGAAAGGAAAGTTCTCTATTATATAAAAATTGAATGCGCTGTAAAAGTAAAATGTTAATATGATCCTAAATTTTCTTGTTTGTATTGAATATTTTCACATTACGTAAAAAAGATTATGTAAACATTGCATTAGCGTTAATTGCTTTCATTTAGGAAGAAATACTGCAATATATTGCACAATATATTTTATAATATTTAAAGAAATATTTGCAGAACCGTGTTTTTACTATATATATATATGTTTTAAATGAATAATAAACAGACTTAATGGTGTTCCTTTTCAGTAATATCAGACAAACTTTTAAGGTTCATTCTGTACCATACTTTATATAATCTAATAGTCAAGGTAGAATTTCAGTTTGTAATTTAATACATTTTTATATGTTTTATTAACCATAAAACTATTCAAGTCGCAGGTACATGACCCATAGGGTATCAAAGGTAACTATGGCCATTTGTGCATATTTGCATTTTGAAATATTCACTTTATTCTGTGAAAATAATTGAAGTATTTTTTATATGTGGAAGCTAATTGAGCAAATACTATAGGCATGATTACTATCAACACAGCGTTGCATTATAGCATTATTGACAGAAGAATCCACTTTAAAATTGGCGTTTCATTTTCAAAACTAAACCATTCAGTCTACCATTGTTTGGTTAGCTAATGGCTAATTGTTGTAAATATCTCTTATAGACAGATGATAGATGTCATCCACCACTTTGACTACATGGATTGCTAGTTTTGCTCCAAACTCCTACAACTGTTTGGGTGAAGAATTATTAATTTTTTAGGGTATTTCTCTGGTTCACAATTAACTGTTTCACTGAGAGAATCCTGGTAGACCGGTTTTATCAATGCTTTCGATAATTCTGAAAAACTACATTTGAATCATGCAAGACAACTCTGCCCTATGGCTTAATTCCATTAGCCTGTAAAAACAGACATGCCCTTAGTCCCAGAATACACTTAGTTGCCCCTCACTTCATGACTTCAATACTGTATTTTTCTTTCTCTTTTTTTGTAATAGCAACTAAAATGCACAAAACACTCCAGAATAAAAAAAGACCCCTTATGTATATTCAGTAGTTTTAATGATATGATGTAACCTTTTATTTTCCTTTTAAATTGCTTCTGTGCATTGACTCAACATAAAACCTTAACATATTTATATTAAATATATATATGTATAAACTTTCTGTACATCAACATCACCCATCTTTATTCATAATTAATGTTTCTTTTATCTACATGAAGCATTAACTGCACTTTCTAAGTGTTTGCTTTTCTTGCTATACCCTGAATATTTACTATTTTATTTACTATTATAGATTCTGTCTCAGTAATATAAATAAGAAAATGTCACTGTCGCAAAATTTCTAATGGGCATCTTTAGAAATGTACTGACTTTGCAATTGCTACTAGGCTGTCTGGATATTTTGAGCAACACATGCAATGTTTTCATTGTCTTTCTCATTTCTTTATAAAGTAGAATTTTGAGAATTAGTGTTCAATTTG
This sequence comes from Polypterus senegalus, assembly GCF_016835505.1. Lineage (NCBI taxonomy): Eukaryota > Metazoa > Chordata > Cladistia > Polypteriformes > Polypteridae > Polypterus > Polypterus senegalus. Next base: position 149,580,346 of record NC_053158.1, read on the forward strand.
TAAATGTAATGCCTATAGATAGCACCTACAAATCTGTTACCAAAGATACAGATGAGCACATGTCTTATTTCCATTTTTTTCCAATATTGGCTTACTGCTCTAGAACTAATGAAATTCAAAAGTCACATCTGTAATGTTTCAGTCATCAGGTACTTTTCCTATTTAAACTAAATTCTTGGACAAGTTTAGTGGTAGGTTATATACGTAGATAATGCATTTCCTTTCATTTCTTTTAGGGCCACTGGCACAATTTTCAGGCCTAGAGATTTTGTTAGTATGTAACACACCACTACATAAAGCAAATTTTATTTTTTTGTAACATGCAATACCTTTTTTACTTATCCCTGCCACATTAAATATCTTTTTTGGAAAAAAAAGGTTCATAATCTAATACAGTATATAAAATAATAAAAACATTAACTTTGACTCAAATGGTTGTTCACATAATACTTTAAATTTCAGACCACTGGCAAAATGAAGTAAATATATATACGTTTAAATGTAATGTGTGGTAGGTAGAAGAAAAGTAAATTAATTGTCATTGAAAAGTACTAATAGGTGATATTTTATCTCCAATTTACATTTTCAGAATCTCATGGTAACCTATACTCTAGTTTAAATAATTTTTAAAAATTGTTGACTGTCTTTTAATACAGAAAGCGTTAAAACGCTTGAGGCACTGTTCTCAGCAAATGTTCATTTAACTTGAGGAATATATTTTCTAGATTTTTGGATCCAGTTTTACAGTTTGTAACAATCATTGGAGCTTGGCCTTGTTTCTTGATAACAATCTTCACTCAAGCTCTTCTTAAAAGTTTCTCATAAAGAGCTTTTGTCAGTTTCCTGAAAGCTTACAAAAATATTGGTGAGAAGAGAGAAACTTACAACAGTGAAGCATAAACCTGATAGACAAAAAAATCATTTAAAAACATAGCTGTCTAAAAGCATTCACAAAAATAACAGTTCAAAATAAAAAATAAATAAATAATGAGGCCATTCAAAATATGATACACTAAGTACACACAAAATATGCAAGAAAATGAAAACTCTTCTTAAGATACAAATTTAAAGGTCAATAAAAATAGCATTTTTTTTAAACATTTCAGTGATGAGACTATGGACATTGCTCAATATGTATAAATACATTCTGGCTTGGGAGAAGGGAGATGTTGCAAAGACAACAGTATGATCAACATGCAGTTTGTATTCTAGTGATATGAAGCACAAAAGCTCTGAGATACCTTAGTGTATGCAAAATGCCCAGAACATAACTGCAGCTGGTAGGGCAGACTGATTAGTTGCCATCACACACTTTTTGGGAGAAAGCTGTAGAGTACTATCTGAGTGATGCAAAGTTCTTAAGTATCTCTGTATCTCTTCCTGTTCTGGGTGTTGCACAAGTGTCAGCAAGTATAAAAGATGGGGATATCGACTGTCTTCTAAACACTGCACACTTTTATATTATACTAGCTGTGTAAGCCTGTGCTGTAAAAAGCCCAGAGTCCTAGAAACAATTGGAATCGTCAGAAAAAAATTAAAATGTAGAGATGTCAGGTAATTGAAAGGAACTACTCTGGGCATCTCTCTTTTAGGAGGATTTGTTTTGCCAACATGCTCACCTCGCTTGTGTATTAGCGGCAGAAGGAAAAATAAAAGAGATACTGTTTTGCCGATGTTAGCCGTTAAGCGACTTTATCTTTCTTTTAAGGTTACGTTTTGCTAACAACTGGCCTCGCTTGTGTTATTAATGGCTAAGTGAGTTTTCCTTTTCCTTGGAAGTGGAGCCCTTACCCCGACTCCACCTCTCACTTCTGGGCCGGACAGAAACACACACTGCCACGTGTAAACGTTTATATATAAGATTTTACACATATTGCTGCATCCTATTTACTTTCTAACAACTTGGCCATAACATTGCTCCTTATAATGTGCTTGCTGTCATAGATAATCTGCACAATTCGAAACTGAGATCCAGTTCTCCTCCACAATTGTGTGCATTAATATTTTAAGAATGCCAGTGAGAGTCTCACAAGCCATTCTCACCAAAGTAAGATATTGAGGAAACTGGCCCTTATTTGTTAGGATACGGACAGACTAGTATACCTTTGTTCTTTAAGAACCAATTTTGAAAAATAGTGAAAAGTTAATTTATTATTTTTCAATACTCCTAGATAAAAACATAGGCAAAATTCAATACCTGAAATGACTATAAATAATAATTTCCTCAGTAAAAAGTGCACAATATGTATATGAGAACATTTGCTGAGTATTCACAGAAACAGAATGATTTTTGTTATACACTTATTAATTTTTATTAATTCAGAACATAATCCATTAATCAAATTCATGATACACTGCGAGAAAAGAAGGAACCAAAATCAAAATATAATGTTAATCCGTGATAGACCACATATTTAGATTTCACACTTCAGTATATTTTTTATAAATTACTCAGTCCAATAATAAACTGAATAAGCATTGATTGATTCCAAATATAATTAATATAAATACTGCATGTGCTGGTATTGTTTTGCTGCACTAGACAAAAGTGGGAATGTCCCCCCCATGCCACAGAGTTGTGAAGGCAGATGCTATATGGATATTGAATGGAAAAGCAGGGAGAGGTCCACCCCCAAGTGTCCTTGAAGCAAATGTTAAAAAAGTGTGTGTGGGGGGTAGTTGGGCCCTCCTAGCAGTTTTGAGTGCAATCTTACACATACTTTAAAGCAGAGATTGGAAAGGGGGTGGTGGGAGTAATCTACCTTCATGTTGTATTGAGTTTGAGCTTTAATAACTATTAGCTAACAAATTGCCTCCCTCCAAAAACTTTGCCATCTTAGGCAACTGCCTGTTTCACTCTAATGGAAAGGCATGTATGCAAAGCTGGTTGTTGCCTTGCACCCAATACTGTTAGTAGGCCTTAGCTCCTGTGACACCAAATTAGACAAACTTCGGCTCAGGAAATAATTGAATGTAAATGAAATTGATTGATTGTTTCTCAAACAAGAACAAAATTAACCATCAATCCAAATATCTGAATCAAGCATTCACACTATAACAAAGGGAATTATTAAGGAGGTACGTCTGAGCTACATAATCAGTCCTCCTGCTTTTGATCAAACCCACTCAGGATTTATGGAGCTTTTTAGTTATATGGTAGCATATTTTAATTTTAAATGTTAGAATTTCCCAATTACTATCACTTTGGCTGTTTGTCTTCTCATTTCCTAATTAAAAAATTAATTACTGCCTTTAAGTCATGCATTCTTTAAATTGAACACCTTGCTTCTGCTGCTGTAATTTAGTGAAGTTAGAAATATATCTGTAGAATTAATTTGTCTCAGCATAATGAGAAGTGCAGAAAGAATAGCTTTCTCCTAATGGCTCAGAGGATGAATCTTTGGCTTACTTGTGTAGATGATCTGATTTATGGTGGCAGCATCAGCTTGTGGCACAGAATTACTACCTGCAGGCAGCTCATGAACTGTAGATGCACTTAAATCATTCAGGATAACAATATGTTGCTGCATAGCTTCAGTGAGCATGTATAACTTTAATCAGTGAGATTACACAATTTACATTTTTTATTTTCTTAATCAATATTCGTGTGCTACTATTGTGGAACATAACCTTTTGATCTGAAAGGAATCAAACTTTGGTGGCTTTGACAAATGTAATATCTCCAGTCTAGAGCTAGAGGTAGCTCATTGAAAATCTTCCAGGTGATTGTTTTTCATCCAAAAGGAATATCCTGTAAAATGGACTCATTTTCAAATTAAAGTTTTGTCAAAGTTCAAATAAGCTGAAAGACCCTTCAATGATGCCTGAAAAAACAATTGTAAAACCGTAACTTGTGAACATTAAGTGAAATGACTATGTTTGATTATATATTCTACATAGATCAATCACAAAGCACAGTTTAATGGACTTTGCTAGGTAGAAATGCCATAAAAAACTGAAGCCACTACTTTTGTGTCAATAATATCAAGGTCAGTCAGTCATTTTCTAAAACGCTTAACAAGGTTGTGGGGTTTGCCAGAGCCTATTCCAGCTAGCAGAGGGCACAAGGTAGAAACAAACCCTGAAAAGGGGGCCAGTCAATCACAGAGTAATATCAAAGTTGTAAATATTATTAGATGCCTTGTTAAAGTTTTATCAAAATTATTTTTACATGCAGAAAAAAATGACAAGACGACTAAGCACCAATATATAATGCAGCCACATGTTCTGAGAAAATGTTGGTTTGCAAACAGATTCTGGTTGATATTAAGAATAAAAGTATAAATGATTATTTCTGCAGATTAACAGATTGCCTGAAACTAACTCTTAAATACAGAATGAATCCCAATAAATAATGAAAAATGATTTGGAACAACGTTATCATTTTAGATTACTGTGATTCCCTGTAAACCTATGATTGTCTTTTTCAGAAAGAACATGGTAACTTTATTTTTAATTATTCCTCAGCATTTTCAGATACTGCTCTAGCCTTGCATGACATAGAAGAAATGTTTGCTTACACAAAGTCTGAAGGAAGGATTAGCAATCTAATGCTTTTACTGTCTTATTGCAGAGATGTTTAAAGATTATGTGTCAGTTTTATAAAATATTAAACACTTATTCACTCCCGTTGTACAAGTTGCAAATGAAATGTTTCATTATAAATACATTATAATCCCTTGTGAAACATTAGTGTTAAATGATTTATGATCTGTTCCTTACATAGAAAAATGTACTCTCTGTTTGCATTAACAAACAAAAATAATAATACTGATTAACATTTAACAAGCTTTTTAAACAAATAAAATAAAAAGCAGAAATTTAAGTAAGATGAATAAAAATGAAAAAGTAAAAATCTGTATATACAAAATCATGGCAAATGAATCCAATTCTAAGTGAAAATCTGAAAGATCAAGCAAAAGCATATTTATTAAAAAATAGATTTCATAACCCATCTGCGAGTTAAAAGGATCAAATAAGGAAAAAGCAGATGTTGGCAAGGATGCAGTAGATAGGCCTTTAAAAGTGAGACCAAAACTAGAGACAGATCTACTCAGGACATGACACATATGGCAGCAAAAGCAGCTTCAGTGTGCATCAGGAAGAAGCAATGAAAAATGCAATGCTGTATCAGTTTCAAAGAGACAACAAGTTGCAGAATAAAATAAAAATCAGGAGTGTTCGGTCAGAAAGTTTACAAATAAATGAGCTTATGTTCTAGTAAGAGAGGCAGCAAGGTTCTGTGAAAGAGTTAGGAGGTATTCAGAGGAAAATTAACTTGCAAATACAACTAAACAATGCAAGAGAGAAATGTTAAATCCATAACACCCACTATAGTATTTTATTAAAGAAGCATCTAGAAGTGATAAGGGTAGCTTTTTGATACATTTGCATAAGGACTTAACCTCTTTATGTGAAGCAAAGCTCTCTTAACTTGGTGGATTAATTTTATATTTGGGTAAAGCATTTACTACAGCATGGTCTATTACTTATTAGTTATTTACTTGCATGTTTTTTAATGTAAAAATTATGATCCACTTTCAAACCTGATCATTCACCAGTGGGTCACAGGGAGCGGGTGTTTATCCTGGCGGCACTGCAGACAGAGTATGAATTAATCATGTGTGGACAGCGAATCGGTCAACTAAAGGACACACTTACACACAATCATTGAATTTAAAGTTACTAATTAACATACCATACACATCAATGAGATGTGGAAAAAAAATCAGTCACCCTAGAGAATGTCCAGCCCACATAGACTCAAGGGTAACAAACAAAGTAGACTCCACACAGACAGAGGTTCTGGTCAGAGCAGGAGTGGATCCATTTGTCATTGCCCCTGTTGGAACACATGACATTCATGAGGGCCGGCTGCCAGGTCTATAATCCAAATTCAGTGAGACTGGTACAAAGCTGAAGAAAAGAACTGAGAAGGTGGGCTGCTCTAAAGTTCTGCCTGTGCCACGAGCCAGTCCGGATAAAACAGAGGAAATCACAAGGTTTAAATTGTGGCTCAGATCTTGGTGTAGGTTACAGGGGCATAGGTTAGTGCAACATTGAGATTCTTTTTGCTCTGCCATGACGAGTTACATTTGAACCCAACAGTCATTAATGTATTAGGGAGACAGACAAGTAGTTCAGTCAAGAATTGTTTAAACTAGGCAATGAGAGATGGGAGTTTAGGACACAGGGACAAACAGTGGTATAAATAAAAATTCTTTATTACAAAATAACTTTGGCAGTTCTAGCACACAGTTAAATAGCTTAAATAAAATTATTAATATATTAAAAATGTTTGCCTTAATGCTAGAAGTATGTGGAATTAAACAGAGTGACTAGGAGCTGTATGTACATAATATTGCACATAATAATGATATCCCAGCAATAACAGAGACTATGCCTAAATAATAGATAAACGGGACGAGTATTTATATAGATTGCTGTGCATTTCTGGAAGGATAGGCAAACCTAAAGACTATTGTGTTGTTATGCATCATTTTAATAATATTAAAAAACACACTTAGAGTGGGAGATTATAGTCATGAGAAACTTTAATTAGCCAAATTTTTTAGATGTAATCAATGACTGCTTTTTAACACAGTATATTAAATCACTGTCTAGATTTATTCTTTTGTTACAATCAGGACACATTTCAGGGGGTACATGTAATTGAATCATTAGTATCTAGCGACCATAATATAATATATTTGACAGTGTTTTGGTACAGTGCATATTCAAAAACAAAAGCTGTTATGCTGAAATTTTGTAGGCAAGATGAAGCAAAGTCTAAAAAAAAAAAAACCTGCCATAAGCTTTTTAGCAGTTAGCGGATCAAAAAGCAGGTTTAAAATCGTTTTACATACAATGCATGACATGTTTAGTCAGAAATTTAAGAGCAATAAGAGATTAAAAAGAATTCAATGGCAGCTAACAAGGAGCTGAAAAAGAAGTTGTAATGGAAAAAACAGTTGAGTGAGAGAGCAATGATTACAAAGGATATTAGGAAGGCTGGAAGGCAGTTAAAGAGAAATACTGAGAGGAGTCAAAATGCCTTTAAAAGAACAGTAGTGAAAATAGAGGTGTATCAACACTAGTATAGGCAAACTAAAATATACAGAGAGTGAAATAATGAATGGTCCAAATTAGAATTTTTTAAAGTTTACATTTGTGAAGAACATAATGACCTTCAAACAGTAACAGATATTATCAAGTTGGAGAAGAAAGAAGTACTGTGTGGATTAAATAGGCTAAAATGTAACAATTTGCCATGAACAGTTAAAATTAGACAACAACAACAAAATTTATTTATATAGCACATTTTCATACAAATGATGTAGCTTAAATGCTTTATATGATGAAGAAAGAGAAAAAAGACAAAATAAATAAGAAAATAGAATTTGGCAATACTAATAAACATAAAATAAAAGTAAGGTCCGATGGCCAGGGAGGACAGAAAAAAGAGAAAAAAACTCCAGACGGCTGGAGAAATAATAAATAAAATCTGCAGGGTTTCCGAGGCCACAAGACAGGCAGCCCCCTCGAGGCATTCTACCTAACATAAATGACCTCAAACAGTCCTCGTGGTATTGAGGGTTCACATGGAAGAACTTGATGATGATGATGGTCATGTGGACCTCTGGCCTTCAATCCATCAATGTAGGGACATCAGGGTGCAGTGATCAGGTGGTGGTGGTGCAAATCGCCACCACAGAAAACCGGAAAAAGAACAGACGAGAAAGTAGGGATTAGTATGGATTTCAGAACCACCATGAATGATAATGATAATTAATTGAATATACAGAACATACAGAGCATCAAACTAAAATGAAGCTAAGAGAAAGCCATGTTAAGAGTACTTAAAGAGGTTACTGAGTGCATTTATAAACCATTCATGCTTCTTTTTTCAGGGGACGGAGAGATTCCTAAGGACTGGAAGCTAGCAAGTGTTGTCACATTAATTAAAACATAACTCTTTTAATTTCCTTATAAAATAGTTTAAATGTTTACAAACACCAAAGGATTGAGATATCAGATTCTTCTATAAAAAAAATCATGGCATCATTTCAGATTTTCTAATGAAGTTGCTCAAAACTGACCTATGTTTCTTCTCATTTTCCTGTATTCATCTGTACTGCCTATAGTATGGACAAATGTCTTTCCTTTAATCAGATGAGCTCCTGGAGTAAAACTCCTGCAGCTGCTAATAAAATGGGCACATAATAGGCAGGACAGATGACAATCTTTCAGAGAAAGTATGTCATCAAAATACGTTTCAGTCTTCCTTTTTCCAGTTTAGACCAATTGTAATGTTGCTGAAGAAATGTTGCTGGCCCACATGTAGTGAGAGATACTCTGTATTTGTCTGACTCAAAGTACTTAAATTATATTAAAAGATTATGACAAAACAATAAATAAATGTTTGGAATGTATCAAACTCATATGTGGTTGGGTGGTACACTACATTGGCTTATAAGTAATTTCTAACCCCCTTGTCAAATATAAGCACAAATCCAGAAAATATACAGTTCATCTAATTTGACTACAACAACTACTGTATTTAACTATGGATAACACCAGTGGAGTCCAGCTTTTTATCAAGTTACAACAAGGATATCTTTTTTAAATCACATGAGAACAAAACTTGCAATATTTCCCTTAATTTAATTTGATGATGCACCCCAACATTTACTTGTTAATTGGACATAAGCAGTTTTACTGTGGTTATACAGTGCCCCGTTTCAAAGCATCATTCAAAATATTATTGGCAAGATTTATATATGAACTGGAACTTATTTAAATTTATTTCAGAGAAAGCACTAAAACATGATGGGTCCTTCATTTGTCATAAATACCTTCTTTTGTGGTATAGAAATTCAATAATTTCTTTGTGCACTTTAAAAAAAAGGAACTACAGTAGTCAAAGCCTTAGCTATCTAACTTCCATTTAATAAGGCAAACTAGGACACATATCATTGTTAGCTGAAAGTCTACAAAATTTTCTGTGATTGTGCTCATTGGAGGCACATTTTTTAGAAGCTACGCTCATCACACTGTTCTTTTGGAGGATCTTGCTGCAAAATGCGACTTCTACAATGTTACAATGGAAATGTCTGAATATGTGGCTTAGCCTTATTCCTTTCTCACATATCAGTAATGTCCTTGTTCTTATCTATTGCACTTGGGAAAGCATTATAAGATTTCAGTTTATCCTTGAGTTGACTAATTAATTTTTTAGATGCTTTACTAATTTTCCTCTACAATCATATTCCTACATAGACAAATATTCACAAAAGCATACTGCTTTTCAGGACACGTGTGCCACATCATGTTAGAATATAATTTTTAAGAAACTGCTCCTTTGAGTAATCTTTGATAAGGCAGCAATCTCATTAGTAAAGATGTAACTGTCTGTTATTGGTGCTTCATTAATCTCAAGGCCATGCCTAAGATTGTTATTAGGTAAAATATGTACTTATTTATCATCTTTTCCCCATTTTAGCATGTATTTGTCAATTTTTAATCCTGATTTATTTAATAGACTAATAGTTTATTGAATATAAGAGGAAATGGCAGTGTTGTAGCAGTAGATAAACAAAAACTACACAGAAAACAATCAAAATTTAATAATAAAACATAACAATAATCATAATGGTCTAAAACTTAACATAGTAAATGGAAGAAAAGTTAGTCAAACCAGTAGTTATGTTGTTACAGTTAATGGAAACTGGTAAAAAATACCACCACCAGCACTTCCATTAGCACTGTGGTTGAATCAGCCTTGTGCTGAAGGTGCTTCACAGGTTGTTTAAAGTGTCATGAGAGACATTGTCCATGTTTATTGTTCTTTTGAGACTATTGTTTTCCTTGAGAACAACTATGTATTTTTTGTACATGTACAATATATACTTTTTACTGTGTTTCTCTCATTCTGTTTATAATCTTTATATGACTTTGCCATATTGCTTGGGTGTACTAAATTAAAATTATCTACTAATAACTTAATGTACACCAACTTAGACCTTAACCAAAAAATGAGAACAGGAATTTCTGTCACTGAGTGATTCCTACATCTTGTTTGGAAATGTAAGTAGCATCAGATTGCTGCTATACATGAAAGACAGAGTACATAAAAACTGCACTTAAAGACAAGTGCAAGCACTTTGTGAAATGGTGTAGGTAATACACTAAAGTCAAAGCTAGCAACTGAAGTCCACACTTCTGTTAATCTGCAGTAGAAATACCTCCTACAATTTCCTCATTTGGTTATGCTGATCAGTGACTGACATTGCTTTGATCATGAATAAGCGACAAACACAGTCACCTTGTGTCATAGCATAGGCATTGCTAGGGTTGGGGGGTGTATTTTGATCATAGACGGAATTCTCATTCCCCCGCAGAGCTCATGGGGACTTTGATTGGAAAACAAAGACTTTTTTCAAAAGACCTGTTTGTCGTGTTTTCAGAGAAAATTACAAATACAAAATCATATCTTTTCACAAGTAAGCTAATTTTTTTTCATTAAGGAATTTAGTTCCATTTTTATGTTATGTAAATCTTTCACATGTGGCAGGCTGAAAAGTATTTTATAGCAAGCAATGTACTATCTTGATTACATGCCTCTTATCCATTGAAACACTTGTTAATACTCTGTTAGTCAGAGAGATTTCGATCACAGCTATTTATCTTTCTCTTCAACTAATAAAAATACAGTGTCTGTCTCTCTTACTCACTTACTCAGCCATTTTTATATTTTGTGACATATGGGGTAGTAATTGAAATGCTTCAGTTACAGAGAAAATACACTTTCGCACATAAACAAAAGCAGGATCAGCTTCTTTCATACTTGAGTCATATATCTCATGGCAAAATAAAACCTTTAGAAGTGATTGATTGTTTGATGCAATTGGCTTATACCCATCTGTTGGAAGGGAACAGCTCTCAGCAGGATCCCTTTGAATTCTTTTAATTTCATGAAATTACAATTGGACTTGAATTTTTTTTTTCTTAATTAAGTTTTAGTTTTGTTTTGAAAGACTTCAAAGATTGTTTCTACAAGTTAAAGAATAAATATGTGTTTTTTATTTTATTTGTGTAACTCTGGAACCGATATATAACAATGTCACGTTTTCTTTGACATTACTATTTTTCAGTTCACTATAGCACACAAAACAGTATATACCAGTCCAGCCTTCAAAAATAATAAAATAAAAAAATGGACATATGAACAGGTAATTTCTGTCATGAACATGTTCCGAGTGCAGTCTGTGCGATGTCTAACAATATGTAATTCATGAGCATTTTAGAATAAAGGATTAATTGACAGAAACAGAATAATAGCAAAGGAGTAAACATTACTGAGTGAAGCACTTGAATTTCAGTTCATTGTTGAGATGCGTTTTTCCCTGGCTTTTGATTACTTTCTGTGCAGGTTATATGATAATGATGCTTAAGGTGCACACAACCTGGCATCTGCCTGTGCCCCAGGGCATTGCTTGTCATGACTGAGACAAACCAGTGGCTAACAAGACTTTGAAATTAGGTTTATGTCAGTTTATTAACAGAACAGTGATTCAAAATACCCCAAAGTGGAAAACAATACAATAAAAAAATTCTATTAATAAGTGATTCAAAAAGTAAAGTTAAAAACCCAAGTGTTGGAGAGTTAAAGGCCTTAATTATGTTCCTTTCTCAACTGTCAGGATGACAGGAGACCGAAACTGTTGCAGCCCATCGCATTCCTGATACAAAAAATGGATCAGAGTTGTTGTTGCTTCCCATCCCTGAATGCCACTATGTCTGGCTCCTTTCAAGATGCAGCACATTGTATCACCGATCTAGAAGCTGTATCCAAACTGCCCCCAGAATGGTCACAAAAGCTCCCAGGGCTCCTTGTACATCTACAAGACTCTGGACTCTAGAGTTTCCTTCCTTCTGCTCAATCAAGAGCAGTCATCGTCCAGAACTTTGCAGCCTTCAACTCTACACTTTCTCACAGCCATTAGTGTGGTCAATGCTGCCTTTCCTATACACTTCCTTTCCTCTTTGACCAGCAATCACTTCACCAACACAACTCAAAAACACACAAGAATCCTTCCTCTAATGCTAACTCATTCCCCTTTTATTCTAGCCTTGCTGCAGGAGGTAACTGCTGATTAATATGCCGTATTGCAATATATTCATTTAGCAGGTGCCTGCTTTTATGTGAGCACAGTACAGCAACACAGGCTAAAGGGTTACAGTTAAACCAAAATTAAACAATTATAAACACCCTCTTGTCTTAACACCAGTAGCAGATCTATATTTTTGGGGCCCTAAAGCTTGAAATGTTGTAGGGGCCCCTTTGCAACCAGCAGTGAGGTTCAGGTAACAATTATTACTTTCTTCAACGGGGATATTCCACGACAGATCACAACTTTTTTTTTTTTTAATTCAACCACTAAATCTTAGATTTTAATTAAAGTTGCTGTTCTGGAGTTTCTTCAATTTTAAAGTCATTGGTATGAATAAAGATTTCCAATGCCTTATAGTTTTCAAGTTGTGGGGGATGAAAATTAGGGACATGTTATATACATGCATGATGCATCATAAAATTGTGAAATAAAACAAAAAAAAAGAACATAGTCAATGTTATCTTTTATTTTAGACAATTATGAGAATACATACTACATGAAGCACAGTTTACATTTTATTTTTATTTGTATTATTATTATTTTTTATAATTACGTGATATTACTAATATTCTTATTTTATAAAAGACCCTTCTCATACAGTACACACCCAAAATGTTTAAGTATTGTAGACTAAAGTCGCTTCTGAGTCCAATCCAGGATTAGGGGCCCTGAAGCTTAAGTTTCATTAGTTTCATAGTAGTTCTGCTTGCTTACCACACACCACAATAGATCAACCATCTGGTACATTCCTAACCAAAAAAAAAAGAAATCAGTACTAATTTAGCCATACTTAGGTTGTTGAATTTTGCTTCTGATACATTGCCATGTCTAACAAGACCAAAAGCTAATGTACCTGTTATATGAAAGAATTATATAGAAGTAAGAATTTTAACATCTTACATCTTCAAAGCCTTACTAGTGCATATGCAACCATTTCCTAAATCAGTGCACAATACAGTACACTACTTTGCTTCTTTAAATTTATCAAGCTTACTTTATGGTAAAATAAAATTACTTTGGTATGTAATACAATATATATATTTTTTGGTTTTAAATGTACAGAGCTTAATCCTCACCAGTTAAAAAAAAAACATGGAGCAGAATGGTGCTGTGGTTGGTGGGGTTACTTTGCACTTCTAGGAATCTGGTTTTATCTTGGCCTGGCCCATGTGTAGCTTTAATTACTAAATCTCATGTGTTTTCACCACTTTCCAAATGTGTGGGCCTGGCATGCCATTCAAGGTTGGTTTCTGTCATGTGTTGCTGCTGGACTAACCTCCAGGTGCCTGAGACTTTGTAATGGACTAAATTGTGGTGTACAAAATGGATTGGGTTATTTTAAGTATGGAAATAGTAATTTAGGCAAATTTAATAAATATGGGGAGAATTCACCATAGTATTTTCTAAAGTACAATTTGAGAACATTACTTTTAGGAACTTAGATGTAGAGACAGCTAAAGTCATAAAATTAGACATATGCAAAATAATGCACATTTCCCAAATCAGGAAGTAAATCTGTAGGTGGGACTGAGGTGCTGATAAAATCCTAACACATCTTTCAATAATTATATTTACAATAACATAAACAATGCAGAAGTAAGCACATTGCCAATATTTTGCCTGTTGTGATAGACAGCTTCTCAAAAGGTAATAGGACATACGTATGACATAAGAGTCGCTTGCGCTTTATATTTTTAAGTTCATGTTTGAAGAAAAATATTATAAACACATACAGGTAATTGTCTTCATCTACATTAAAATTTTCTGTTGTACACAGTGTCATCTTTCAAGGCTTATACAATTTATGTCTTTCACATATAAGCACTCAGCTTGGCATTAATTAATACCTTTGAAGTCTGGGATTCACACTGAGAACTACACTTTCCATTTAACACCCCTTAGCATGGACATAAATTAAACCTGTAATGTATTATCAATGTTCTTTAATGATCTCAAATGTATCATTAAAATAACTTTTAATGTACTTCTTAAGAAAGTAAAAGAAAACTAGATATTGAACATAAACTTCAGTGTATTCAATGTCTTTTTCCATGGAGGAATGTATTTTGAGTGAATAATTCACTGAACTTCCATGTACTCTCAGGGATGTCTGATAGTGAAGCAGCTTTTGAAGTTAAAAATTAAACCACCACTGTATAATATATGTCAGATTTAGTAAGATTCTACCTCTATGAATACCATCTAGAAATAAACAGAACAATTATGAAGTACACCAAATATAAGCATCTGCTTTTACACTTTGTATTGCTCTACTATTTCATATTACACTACTCTGTTAGAGGGTGGGAGAAAATATACTATGGAATATGATATAAATGATTTCAACCCCTGAATGGCTTTACCTGTCATAATACATACTTTAATATTGAGAATAACTAAATAAATATGCCTGAGAGAAAGTAGTAGGAAATGTACATATAACTCGGGATTCAACCTTATTTTGGCATTTTAATGCAGTTCATTTATTTGGTAAGATTTAAGTAAAGAAGCAAGTGTGTATTTTGAAGCATTGTTAATTTAAATATTATGGTATAGTCACAGATAATAGTTGGTTAAATTAAATCCATTTCTTGAACCTGCCTAATCCAACTAAGGGTCAGAGGGAGCAAGAGCCTGTACCAGCAGCAATGGCGTATGGGATAATAAAATGCAGTTATAGTGTGGAAGTATAATGTGTAAGGTCTACAAGATGTGTGCTGTTGCTTTAGCAACCAATATTTTAATAGAAAAGTCAAGTGAAAATGGCTGCTTTAAAAGTAAAAATCCTTAAAAAATGCCATCATAGATACTGAATAAAATCTTACAGAGAAAAATGTATTATCATATTTTATTCTTTTTTTACAATCAGATATCTACTTCAAAAGTTTGTATTTTGCAAAAATGATCTGTAGCAAGTCATGCAATGAATTACTCCTTTTTTAAATGACTGTAATTTAAATGTGAACATTCACCATTATTACTTATTATTTTTCATTGGAGTTAAATGAAAATATACAATATAAACATGCATAAAAAGTTTTAAATATGACTTTAATTATAAAATTGTTCTGTGAATTTTACATTTTAGGAGTGTAGGGCACGCATTTCTGTGTTTAACCTTAAGCAGCATCTGCCCTTTTGTATGGTGTATCAGACATTCCCATTGTAAATGTATCATACTTAGAGCAGTAAGTAGATTTCAGTTTTAAAAGAGGCTACTATAGATAGAGTATGTTTATTCTCAAGGTTTTATTCAGTGGAGTTTATCTAGCTTCTTCTTGCTTCCCTTTTTTTGATTTTGTATATTATACTATACTTATACAAAGTTTAATTTTAATAACAGTATAGGACATTTTCTCATTATAATATCTTTTTTTATTTATTGTCAGCTGCTATTTAGGGTGCATGGGGATAAGCTCTGATAACTACAAAACATGAAATTTGTAGTACTATACTTTTATTTTTTATTGTTTTGGAACATATCCTTTTGTAATTTATTTACAGTAATGTTTAACTATGTTACATATAATTAATTCTTAAGCTTATCCCTTTCACAATTAATATATTTACCTTCTTTTCTTTTCTATAGTATTGTACCTGCCCTGCAGATTTTACTCATTTTTATAGTTACAAAGTTCTACGATTATTTTGACCTAATAATAAATATACCTTTAAAAGAATGGTCTGTAAGAAAGTCATGGAAATACATTCCAAATGACTGTATACTTATAAAATAAAATATTGACTTCATACTACATGAATAGTGCTGTAAAAAAAAGTATTTGAATAAGTACTGTAATTGGTTCACTAATGACCTCAACTTTTAGTTATTTTGAATGTTTTGATTAACACTCAGGCCTTATTTAGGCATTCCCTGTCTATTATTAATTTTACTAACTTTTTCCCTGCACTCTCATATTATTTTTGCACTCATTTTGTAGATACACGCCGTATTGAGAGAGATCGACAAAGCATTGGAGTCAGATAGAGAATTTTGTTTCTTGATACAGAAAGAATTGTCTGCATCAGCAAAACTAAGGAATTGGTTATTGACTTTTGCTGTACCAAAGAGGTTTTACACCAAGTCACTGTTCAAAGAGTCGATGTGGAGGTGGTGCATTGTTATAAGTACTTAAGGGTCTACATCAGTAGTAGGCTGGGTGTACTTCATAACACAGTGGAACTATATAAGAGAGGGCAGGGAAGACTCCTTTTTCTTAGGAGACTACAATCCTTTAATGTGTGTAGTGAAATCCTTCACATATTTTGCAATTCTGTAATGGCCAGTGTGATTTTCTATGTGTGGTGTGCTAGGCTGGTAAAATCACTTCATGAGAGGCCTGATGAATCAACAAACTAATTAAAAGAGCAGACTTAGTTATGCACCCCCTGTAGGTAGTAGCAAAGGAGAGAATTAAAACAAAACTGAGTGTCATTATGAACAATGCTGCAAATCCTCTCTATGACACAATGACAATGACAATTTTAGCCAATGAATTATTCATTAGATATGTGTCAGGAAACACTACTGGGGCTCTTTTATGCCAACAGTAATGCACATGTATAACACCTCACTGTGACAGCCAAATCAGAAGATTTCTTTCTTGTTAATTTTCTTTCTTTTTAGTCATTCTGGTGCATGTACAGGCCATTGTGTGTGTGTTTATATATTTATTTTATGAGCTTCTTAAATCACATCATGCCGTAATCAAAAATCATTCATAAAAACTACAGGTCTGGAAATGTTTAAAATGTTTCTACTAATCACCCTTCCCAGAAATGTTCATCCTTTGAAATTATTTTTAAAAGAATGCCATTTATTTCTCACTGATGTTACATCTCAACTCCAAATAAAGGTGATCCATAAGCATTTCTAATATTAAGTAGTTGCACTGCACAAGAACTGCATTCATCCCAAAATTGCAAGTCAGAAACTCAGGTTCACTACATATGATCAAAGTAATTGTACAAGAATCCCTAAATAAGGACAGCTGAATGATATTCTATAGACAGATAGGTGAAAAGCGGATTTTGTTTTTGCTGTAATGTGCCCAGTTGCATTGCACAGTAAGAGTCTTTTACTAACAGTCATGGTAGAAGAAAATAAAACTTAGGAATGGCCCAGTCCAAGTCTAAACAAAGCCTGATAGATGTATTGTGGCAAATCCTACTGTACAGTGAGAGGCTCACATAGTAAAATATGTTCTGTAACAAGCAATGGGACAAAATTTATTCACAGTTCTTTGAAAAATGCATCCATGGAACCACAGAAAAAAAAAAGTGTAATTGCAGTTATCTCTGCTAACAGTGGGCCCTGGTGTTTTGGGGTATGAATAAGTTATTTAATAAAAAAAGGAAAGAAGCAGCTACATTTTGTTGTGTTCGTTCACTCAGGATCAGTTTAATCATAAATTAGATTGTTTGATGATTTTCTTAACTTTCAGAGTGAAAACTATAAAACCATGCAGCAAATCTAATGGGGCAATATCTTTCCATAGCATTGAATGAGAACAATAAGTTTAGTATGCCAGGCCAGTATTTCCTCTTTGAACAAAATGTAGTAAATATAAATCCAAATAAATCCAAGAAATATTTAATATTCTCAATAAATAATGGTGAATGCTTCTTTCAGTTAATTCCTGTCACTAGCTTTCTTTATGTACTAGATGTGCTAAAGATAACTTGATGTAACCTTCTAAAAATACTAGCCATCTGCTGTAGCTAACTTACATGGTTTAAAAATGTGTTAGAGTTTTATAATCTCTCTATATTTAAAGTTGAATATAATGGATTTAATGGCTCAGGGTTAAATTTCAGAATATTCATTTACAATGTTTTAATTTGTATAAAATAACATGTGCTAATCTGGAAACAATGGATTTAAAATTAGTCCACTCATTAATAATGGAACTGAGGAAATTTGTGTGTGTTGTTATTTACAGTGCATGCCAACAGAGTCATGGGCACAAGAGCCAAGATGGCAAGATACTGTGTTTATAAAAATATAAATATTTGTATTTAACGGCCTAATAAGAAGCATTGGAAATCTGCAAGATGAGCGAATATCTTATAACTTCTTCCGCAGGTGCGAGGATAGCTACAAGCTACGGACTTGCTGTCCTGCTTCTTGTTTGTGGCTTTGTCAAGGGTGCTTTGCTATAGTTTAAGTGCTGACTTTTTCCAATATCACTTTCTCTTCTTAAAGCAAAGAGAAAATTGCCTGCTATTTCCACGGAGCGGACAGCACAGTTGGCCCTAACTTCCAACCACCACTCTGCACCCAATGTATTCTAATAATCTACACAAGAAGCACCTTTTTCAAGTAAAATGAAGAAGAGAACCTCTTGTACTGATCATAAATTCATGACAATTGAGAACTGCTGTTGTCTACTTAATATATTATTGTCTTTTCACCAAGATTTTTGTTTTTTCAATATTTTATAGCCATTGTGTCACTTTGTGGAGTTTAAAAATGACCTTTGTGTATTATATATTTAAATGTGTTTTTTTTTTGGGCAATGTATTTTCTTTAAAGACAACCTAAAATGTATTGCTTCCACATGCTATACATGTATCTGTAAAAGGGAAAAAATGTTTGCATTTGTCTCTGATATATACACAGACATATATATATATATATATATATATATATATATATAAATATATGGTACATATATATGTGTATGTTGTTATCCTAAAGCAGTTAAAAAGCTGATGCTTTATTGTAGGATCTTTTGTATTAAATGTTCTGCAAAACAATTCTTGGTCCTTGTCATTGCAGAAATATTCTGTATTAATAAAGAAAATAGCACATAATTCTTTGTTTCAATAACTACATGATTATAATAAAGATTACACTTTTATCTGTTTTGGTTGTTGAAATCAATTAAAGATTTATGTAAAAACTGTTTAAAAATGGAAATGTTGTTTTAGAAAATGAAAACTTTACAAATTAACAAAACCAAATGTTATATTTTTTAGAATATATGAACTACAAAACATGCTAAATGAAACCATGTCAGTTTTAATTGACTTAAAATTTCAGTGAAGAACAGGATTCAATGATAAAGAGTAAATTCAATAATCATAAAAGACAACTACTGTATACCTAAGGATTTTATGCCACACACCATTGAAATATACAACACTTGGATCTTTCGTAACTTTTCATTAACTACTGTGGATATCTATATGTACTAGAGTATTAGAAAAATGCCATGGTAAAGCAGACGCTACCACCTGAGAAAATGTAGGCTCAAGTTACTTCAGACAATTTAAGTGCAGAATATATTTTTGAAATTACTTTCAATCATTTATACAATGCATAACATTAATAAATTATGATTTAAAACCACTTACAATTATTTAAAATTGCAGTACAGGAATTAACTTTATTGTCACTAATTGGAGACATTCTATTGACAAACATGACAATATTTAAAACAGAGGGCATGTAAAAATCATATAAATAGAGGACATGCCAGCTACAGGAGTGTCAACAATAAGTCAAACACAAAAGAAATTTCCTATAACAATAAATATCAGAAATGAAGAAGAACAGACTGTCTATCAATGTTAATTGTTAAAATTGCATTTGAAAAAAAAAAACATTTTTAGTGCAAGGATTTAAATTTTTACTACAGGAGCATACATTGTGGTCAATTTATACATTTAGACGCCATGGATACATCGAGTGTTGACTTTCCTCTACCTTGTTATTAAATTACTTTTGTAAAAAAAGTTTCTACCAAAATACTAGGTCATAAATATTACTATATCTTCAGAAACCTTTTCATTACAGATTTGTTTTGATTATTGTTAACTTTTCCTTTTCTTGTCTCCATATGAACCTCCAACTAATTAATACTACATTACTGTACAAGGTTTAGAGTCTTACATTTTACGAGTGAATGCTGTTAGAAGTATTTCCAAAATCAACATTTAGAATTTTTTTTATTGCAATCTTCTTTTTGAAATATTTATTTTATGTAACATAAAAGTGTATTCTTCTACATATTACTTTTAACACGGTACTGATAAGACCTTAAGGAATGTCTCCTGTGAAATAGAACTCTTTTTGCAGATTTCCATCAAAATGTTGTCCACTGGTATCAGCTCAAACAGATGAAAATCAATAAAATAAATACTAATACTTTTTTTCTACTGTTTTAAACATTCATGAACAGGTGGTCGCTAGTCTGTCTTTATTTAAAAAAAAAATAAAATACATTTGCGATAGCACAAGTAATGATAGCATCTATTTTGTTTCCATTTATTCTTTCTCTTCAACCTCAACATTAGTTTCTCCTCAAATTTAATGAAACTCATAAATATAATTTTGTGTTTAAGTTAATAAACACTGAGTTGTAGTGCAAGTTGAGTTTTACTAGAAAAAAAAATACACGGTAAAATATTTTGGATGGCTGTTCTTTCTTTAAATGTAGGTGGTGAAATTTTATTAACACAATAATCCAGTAGTCTTGAAGAAACATAACTATAACCCTGAAAGCCATTTGGAAGAAACAAAACAAAAATTTTGGAACAAGGATCCCAGAAGCCTAACAAATGAGGTAAGCAATGTCATTTCAATGAATGAGCATGAGAAGCATCTATGTTTTACAGGTAGACAGGCAAAAAATATGTTCATGCAGTGTAAAGCAATCTATCAATATCTAATTTCATTTCAAATTATCATATTTTCACCCTCCATACTACAAAGCATGTGTCAAACCCTTTACAAGACTGACAATTTATGTTAAAATGATAATTTAACAGAGAATCATAATCAACAATTAAAGGCAAATACCTAACGTTAAAAAAGAACAAAATAAGGTGTACAGAAGGGTGTCAGAGAAACTCCAAAAAGAAAACTGTTTATCTACATGTGTTCTAGGTAGCCAAACACTAGTAATTAATGGTGCACATTATACAAATGTAAGCCAAACTATATACAAACAAGAACTGATAAAATCATAATTATAAAATGAAGCCTTACATAAGTAGTATTACATATAGTATTACATACTTACATAAGTAGTATTGGGAATCTGTTGTGATCCTCAGACATTCAAGTGGTATAATAAAATATTTTGAAATACAGGATTGGGTTTTCTAAAAGCCATGCATCTTAGTGAACTACAAACAAATTAAAGGAGTAACCAAAAGTACTTGTCATGCTTGTTACCATGTCTCAAATGGCTTATTCAGGTATTTAATGCTACAATTTAAAGTGCTTCTTTGTTGAGTCCTCTGTATGTCAACAGAATGCAAAAAAAATTTCCAATTGAAAACTGAATGACTGATACACATAAATATCAAATATATTTTTCACTCTTACACATGAAAATTACATATAAATGTGTAAAATGAGTATTAGAAAAACATTAATAAGATTATTTGGTTTACATTGAATGGACATACAGTATTATGACTCAATAAAGACTGTGCAATGCATTTATCAATGTGACAATTAAAGCAGAGCTAACACATTAACCAACAAACTGTTGTAAAGTGAGTTAGGGGTCCATGGTAATGCGGGAGTTTTAATAAAAACAGTGCAGCTCAGACTTGGTTCATGTGGATGCGTACTGCTGGATAGTTGTGAGGCCGCAGGGTGTACAATGAGAAAATTGTCTCATTGCATATTTACGTCTACATGAAAGTATCACAGCCATTCCCCATTGATGCTCTGAAGGTTGATAAGCAAAGCAACTACATCCACAGGATATTTAGGTGTCGGAGTAGGACAGAGAATGGAAAAAGAAAGAAAAGATTGTGAACAAAAAGAAGAAAGGTTTTTGAGTATGAATAGGTGCTGTGAACATGAGGCAAGGGGGTTGGGAGGCCCTAGGGAACTCCATGGTCGAATCGCTCCTGGTGAGCTTTAGAAGAGCTGGAGTAGTCGGTTGGCTTCTTGGAACATCTTATGGACACCTTATGGGTGGGATGATGGAAGTCAGGCATTTGGTGTCCCAGCAAGTTCTGGCAGAGGTAGCTGGGACAAAAACTGATTGAATAAGGACCACACTTGCTGGTGTCTCAGCTAGCTGTGGAAACCAGATGGGTAAGTGGAGGAGACAAGATAGAGAGAGAGAGAAAGACTCACTGAGGCCCACAGGAAAAAGGCAGACAAAGGAACCCAGTTTTAACTGGATTTTGTCAGTTATTCTGATCTATTTATTTATTGACTGATTTTAACTCTCACAATGAGCACTGATTTAAAGGATAATTTATTGTATTATTTATCTATTGAACTGTAATGGACTATTTATTTGGGAACTGCTTTTTTTGATTGCTGTGAATAAATTGCAAAAAGTACTTTGCACCAGTCTTGCTTGTTTGTGTCATTATTACACAAAGCCATCCTTGGTTCATGATTATCGATGTCCCAGAAAATGGGTAATGCCAAGGCTGTGGGCACCAGGGGCATTAAAAAACACATCGCAAATATACTTTCTACCTTCCCACCCCACTCTCCACCATGACATATCAACTGTGATTATCAGGAAGAATTTCATTTAAAAGACCTAAATCAGTCTAATTGTCTTGAATGTTTGATTTTAGATATAACCGCATGGAAATTGCTTTACTGCTGATGCAAAACAAATAAACCATTAAATGTTGTGCTGACTAAAAAACCAAGAGCACAAATATGCCCAAAAAAGATTCTAATTACTCATCATACACAGGTAAAATGTTATTTTTAAGATGTATCAGTGTAATTTCTGTTTCTGATATCTATATTTATTAATTTAGATACTTACAGACCACAAGTGCATAATAGAACACTTTCATCACTAGCAGGTAAGTGGACTTCCCAAGGTTAGAGAATGCAGATAAGTGAATCATGAGAGATTAAAACAGCTTACCATGAAGTTTACATCCAACATGTAGATAAAAAGCTACTATAATTGCATTATCAAAATGAACTTAAAAATTCAAACAGATTACATTTTTCACTCAATACCATAATATGGAATGGTACATTACTGGGAAGTATGAAATTGAGCATTTTATACCTTATCTAGACACCTGATATAATGATTTCTTGAGCTTTTCATATACTGCTTTGACATTATAAACCCAAAGTGTTGTTTTTTACACACTATCTATCATTGTTCAGGTTAGTTAAAACATTTCCTACTTTTCAATCAGATATTTTTAAAGTGGAGAAATAAAATGCAATTGTTAGCTTTAAGCAGAGAGCTACAACAACAATAACACTGTCTTACGCCATAGGAACTGTGCAAACATTTGTTAACTGTACAGCAAAAGTAAAATGTCAGCCCATTAAATGTTTGTGTGAAAAAGAAAATACACTGTAGTTATGAGTGATTTACTAGTTTTTTTTTGCATTAAGCAAGGTTTCTGTAAGTTATTGATTAGTTATTTAAACATTGACATTATTTTCTACTAATTTTGTTGTTCTTCTTCTTCTTCATTTTTTCCCACTTCGATGTGGGCTCGATGTGCTTGATCAACCTTCTCCATGCAGCTTGGTCCTGTACCTCATCCCCAGTCAGACCATTTTCCTTCAGATCTTTTTACTTTATTGATCCACCTCTGCATTGGCCTACCTCACTTTCTTTTCCCCCTGTACTTCCATTTCCTTCACTCCTTTGCCACCATATTCATTGTTTCTCCTCATCACATGTCCATAGCAATTCAACCTACTTTACTGTACTTTCTTAGGTACTTCTCCCATTTTTGTTATACCTTGACTGTCTGATTTCTTATTCTGTCATTTTTTTATCTCCACAAATCCATGTCAACAGTCTAATTTCTGCCACATCTAACTTCTTCTCTTGCACTACCTTAACTGCTCATATCTCAGCTCTATACCTTATTGCTGGTCTTACCTTTAACCTTTGCCTTAATTCTTTGATCACACAATACGCCTGATACCTTCTTCCAGTTATTCCATCCACATTGCACTCTAATAGTTGTCTCTGCGTCTAATTTTCCATCATGGGCTGTCGCTGATCCTAGATATTTAAATGTATCCATTTTTCAGTAGCTCTCCCTGCAGGCTAACTTCTGTCTTCTACCTTTCTATCTTCAATTCGCTATCTTCCAAAGCCCTTCTCCATTCTTCTAACTTCCTCCCCCGTTTCATTTTCAACAAAATGTCATCAGCAAAAAGCTTGGACCAGGGGATTGGTCTTTTATCCTATGACAAATCATCCATAACCAGATCAATGAGGTAAGGAGTGAAAGAAGATCTGTGGTGTAGACCTACTCTAACTGGTATCTCATCTGTTACCCCAACACTGCTTTTAACAACATTTATTTATATAGCACATTTTCATACAAATGATGTAGCTCAAAGTGCTTTACAGGATGAAGAAAGAGAAAAAAAGTCAAAATACATAAAAAATAAAATTAGGCAATACTAATTAACATAGAATAAAAGTAAGGTCCAATGGCCAGGGGGGACAAAAAAAAAAAAACTCCAGGCGGCTGGAGAAAGACCACAAGACCGCCCAGCCCCCTCTAGGCTTTCTTCTTAACATAAATTACCTCAATCAGTCCTCATATTATTCAGGGTTCACATGGAAGAACTTGACGATGATGGTCATGTGGAAATGTGGACATTTAATCCATCAATGTAGGGACATCATGGTGCTTTGATCAGGTGGTGGTGGCGTAGATTGCCACCACAGAAAACTGGAAAAAGAACAGTAGAGAAAGTATGGTTTAGTATTGATTTTGAAGCCAACCCAAGTCCTCACTCATATCCTGGACAATCCTCACTTATTTCTCTGGTACTCTTTTCTCTCTCATCCACCTCTAGACCTCTTGATGTGGCACTCTATCACAAGCCTTCTCTAAATCAATAAACATTATATACAAACCTTTCTTTATGATAAGTTTATAATCCTTTTAATTCTTTAATAATTTGACTAAAACAATTCCTTACTTTTCAAAAATATGTTATTTATTTAATCCAATAAAATAAATATGTTCATTTTATTTTATAAAATTATTATTAACATCTGATGTTTTCCTTATTTACACTTTGCCAAAATTTATTACAGTATATCACAGATGGTCTAGGCATTTTGTACTAGAATAGGCTACATAAATTATAGGGTGGTCCAGATCTAATTATGCAACTTTTAATGCAATGCAGGAAAACAATGCAAGACAAAAGAATTGTTTGAAATATTTTGTAATAAACGAAAATGGACTTACATTGAATTATTTCACTGATTTTCCATGTAATGTCTCGCTTGTCCTTCATTCAGTTGTGAATTCTCTATGTAATAAACTTAATAAGTTCTAGCATAATGAAAATTGCATAATTAGATCTGGACCACCCTGTCCAAAATTAAAATGTTTCTTTCTCATTTTGCAAAAAAAAAAAAAATAATAATAATATATTTTATGTATATAGTGCCGTTTTATAACATATCTACTGTATACAGTACTATTTTCACACTTTTCAAGAAGCATACATATTACCAATAATTTTGTAAAGATTATATCAGAAGTTGTTGATGCATTTGTTTATCTTTATTACCTCTCACCTCCTGAGTCCTGGGTTTAAATACCTGGTCAGTAAGTGTAATGTTAAAGTCCTCTTTATCTTTATTCAGTTTTACCCAAGTACTTTTGTTTTTTCTTGTAACCCAAAAACTTGCATGTTGTGAATGAATGTATTGGAATACATGAGTAATAAAATAATAAAATGAATGAGAAATCGTCATAGCAATTATTATTTGACACAAAGTTATCAAAGTACAATTTTAGGTATTGTAGTTGGATGGATATTGAAGAATGGATACTAATAATAATGAGTACAGATCAACGAAAATTTTACATTAAGATGACATTAGTTATATAGTGGAAAATGGTTTGGCAAAAAATATATATAATTTATTCGTGACAAGTTGTTTTTTCTCGGTAATAAAACAAAAGAGAAATTCTCTACCCATAACCAGTACCTATCAATTACATAAAGATCTGGGGTTAATTTATGAAACACAAATTCCATCAATGGAAAATGAGAAGTAGAAATAACTAATGACCCTTCAGCTTTCGAGATTAGGACTACATTAGCATCTACACAAAGACATATGTGATCATCACTAAATGACAAGATATGGCTGGTAATTTTGAGAAAGGATGACATGTCTCAGATTCTTTGTATATAAATGACCTGGAAAGAAAATGAATAGTGATTAGAAAGAAGAGCCTGGCATAAGCTCAGTGCTCGTACTATAAATACATGAAGTTAAAACCATACGACAATCTTTATCATATTCATGTTGGCACTGATTGGGCAGTGTTAATGTTTCAGCACTACAATTTACAAATAAAACATCTATATTGAATTCAAGAAATAAATGTTTAATGAGTAAGGCTGGAAACAAAATGATAGTTTAGGTGTGGTGAAGGAATCATGGGAGAATGAGCACAGTCCCAGGACAACACAAGCATTATGAAACAAAGTACAACAACAGAAAGTGTCTTTAAATAAGCTGAAAAAATAATTTTAAAGCGCTTTCACAGATCATTTCTCCTTTAACAATTCTTGACATTTTTAATGTTCTTATTATATAAAGGATGAAAAAATGCCAGTTTGATAATGAATAAACAAACGTCTGACCCCTGCTCAGTCTTCTTGCTAAATAACTTTTATTTATATTGTATGTGAACAGAGAATCCCCAGTCTCAATTGTTTTGTTGTGTAATACCTTTTATTCCCTAAAATATAAAAGCCAGGTGAAAAATAGTATATAATGAGAAAGTTAAATCACTTGCAAAAGTTCAATGTTTCACCCTTGGCCTTGCCCTGAGGCACCGATTGTGATTTTTCTTTGCCATTTTGGATTTCAAAGGAAATGGCATTTGGAAAGAAGCCATCATACCCAGGATTCTACACAAGTAACATAGAGGATAGAGAAGTCTGAAGGTGTCAGGACCATCTTGTCCTATATTTCTGGGGTTGCTTTATCCAAAATTTGAACAGAAGTACAGGAGGTATTATTTATTTTCAGTACATTAAACTCCACCTGAACTAAGTGATGAAAGGAAATACAGCCATGGTTTATAAGTACTAAGTGGGGGTACATCTGCCTGGAATAAATTACAAAATTCACAGTGAGAACCAAGAAAGACAACTCTTAACTAAAAGGAGGTAACAGAGATGCTGAAAGAATCTAGTGAAAGGTTGTGGAAATTTCATTAACTAAGATAAACAATCACATATATCAAGCTGTACAAGGGCAAAATTAAAATAAATGCAAAAATGTGCTAGATGAGATTAAAGGATAAAATTGATTTTGGGGATCAGGTGACAGCTCCATTACATGGGATTTACAACAGAATCTATGAACAAACTGTAGCTGCAACTGTAAGCTTTTAATAAAAAAAAATAATGTTAAAATGAATGTACTGATGAACAGGACTTTTGAAACATGCATTAATATTTTGAAAGATTGAGTTGAAGTTCAAAAATGCATTTTAAAATTAAAGTCAGGTGATTATATCTGGAGGATACAGTGTACAGTAGTGGAAACAAAATTGTATTACTAAAAGTACAAGAAGTATTAAACAGAAACAATCTGAATGCTTTTGTAAATAATATGTCAGTTGCTCATGTTGCAATGTAAGGCAGGTTTGCACATTAGAACACTGCAATTTAGCTTATCTGTTATAGGTTTAATTAGATTAAAAATCAGGCTTTGACCAAACCAAAGCATTAAATTTGATTGTTTTGCAGGACATTCCAGCATAATGTTTCCTGTATCTCTGGGTCATTGTACTGATTGAAATGTAAACCCCCAAATGTAAAGCCCTAAGTCTCTTGCAAACTATAACAGTGTGTTTTTCCCAGGCTTTTCTGCCAGAAGTTTTATTTTTTTTTGTCTTCTACCCCTCACAGTCTTTCAGGCTGTAAACTGAATAGACATTCCCAAGCACAATGCTATGTAGTTTGTTTTTGTGTTTGAGTGATATGCAGTGTTACACTTATTGACAAACATAGCATGTACATAACATTGGAGCTAATAATGTGAATCATTGCCCTGAAAAACATAGACGCTTCCTAAAAATCTTTTTTATTTTTTCAAAAAATATTTTTATATGTCAATCTCTAATAAAGTCTGATTTATTTTTGAGAAGCAAATTGTGAATATTGTCATACTGCATTTATGTTTCATGTCATGTCATTTTCTAACCCACTCAGTCCAGACCAGGGTTGCAGGTGGTCCCAGAGTCCATGCCAGCTAGTATTGGGCACAAGGCAGGAACAAACCTTGGACAATGAGCCAGTCCATCGCAAGGCAAACACACACCCACACACCGTACACACACTAGGACCAATTTAGCATTAGGACCTTCATGTCTTTGTTCATTGAGAGGAAACCAAAGCATCTACTCAAGCAGACATGGGAAGAACATAAAAACACGGGATGTGGAACCCCTGGTCTCCTTACTGTCAGGCAGAAATGCTACCAGTGCATCACCGTGCTGTCCCGCATTTATGTTTCAAAGCATTATAATTGCTTTACAATTGTTAAAGGCCTTTTGATGGCCTCCATGGTGGATCCCCAATCTACACAGAATCACTGTACAAGAACTTTCTCACTTCTTTAACATTGGACTTTACTTTGCTTTATGGGATTTTCAGTGGCTTAGAAACCCTCTTTTACACAACCACTTGACTGGTGACTTTTAATTCTGTTTTAATGACGTATTGTTTGTGATATGCCGCACTAGCCAACACTATATCTCACTTGAATATAGGTAAACCTTGGTAAACTAATAACCAAAAAACTAATTACAGGACTTATAATAAATGGTTACTTCAGAATACTGCATATGTACATTATATCTTAAATAAAAGTAGCTAAATATTTAGAAAATTAGTTTTTATAATTAATTTATTTTTAAAGCCTTTGTTTTGTTCCATGACAAAACATTTTAGAAACATTAACATAATAATGTGAAAAAGACTTGGCCTAGAGAATAGGTTTTTTATATTTAGGAAGTCATAGTAAAACTTAGACTAGACTTCATAACATGTAAACTGTGAGTTGTGAAAAGGGAGAAGAAGAGTATACCTTAACATAAAAATCAGAGAGAAAAAGAAAACATTGGATTATAGTAGTGAATACATAGTTTTTAGGAATGTATACATATACATATTGTCACGCATGTGAACTTTATGAGTGCCACAATTTTCTGGGACATCAGAGAGGGTTATACCTTTTATAACTGAAATTTCCATTCCTGTTCCCATAGCATTTCTGTCTGAAGACACATCTAGTTGTATCTCTTCCTCACATTCCTTTCTAGTGAAGTTGACTTCACAAGAAGGTGACTTCAGGAATTTGTTGTCATTTGACCAGGAGTACTCCTGAGGAACATTTAGTCACCTTGCGCTATTTATGAGATGTATTAAGTGGCTTCTTATTGCTACATTGTAAAAAATCTTCCATGACACTGAGTCTTCCTTGCTGGGAACACATTCCTTTTCATTTCATTTTGTTTTTATTACAATACTAGGGGACTTTGCCCCCTGCTCGCATTTGCTCGCCAACCCCCCGGCCTGTGCTATGCACCAGCCACTTCGCGTCTCTGCCACTCGCATATGTGGATTTCACTTTCACCAAACAACAAATCTTTTAATACTTGCGGATATGCCTCTTCTTTGGGAAGAAACATTACTTTTCCCTGATGGCAACACAAATTAGACGACATATAAGTCTCTGTGTTAAAGTTTAAATCTGAACAATATATTCGATCTCTTTTCACTGTTCCGTTATTTCACTGATTAATAATTTCTGTTTGTTTGCGCTAATGCGATCTTTACTATCATTTTTTTGAGACTTTCGAATTTTAGTACTTTCATTATCTGTAACCTGCTCTGCATGTGTATCGCCCCAACGTTTTTGAATTCTTTACAACGTTCTACTTTGTCATCTACTCTTTGTCTTTTATTTCGGGCCCCAGGTGTGGTTAAGTCTTTTGGCACAAAGTCTTGTCTCGCAGGATGTGAAAGTATCTCTCTGAAAAAGTCACGTCTTGTCCCTGGCTAAAAAGTCTTGTCTCGTCCCAGAATTTTTTTTATTATAATAGAGAGACATATATTAATAGAAGGTGTGTGTGCAGATGAAGGAGGAGCACAAGTAATGAAATGCCATCGAAAAAAGGAATCGAAAAGATTGATAAGCTGAACAGACACTCATGCACTAGTATTTACAAATGTAGTTTTACTTGTGCAAGAAGAAGCAAATCCTGAAGGTGTGGTACTGATATTAAATTAGTGCCCAGTTCTACCTTAAGTTTTGAGAAAACACAGCAGTCCCAGCAGTTATTCTCTAATTGCAATGCATCATTGATTAGATTTATTGTCTTGATTTAATTACGAGGATGTCTGTTTGTTTGATAAAAGTAATTACCTTTTCATTCAAAAATATTTTGCTACTTCAAGTTTTGAACTTGATTCCTTCAGTTTATTAGTTGGAGGCTCTATTCCTTCCCTCTTATTTTTAATATCTGTTGGACAAAGTGGGCTTTGTCAATTCTGCTAGGCTTTAGTGGCACATCAGGCCTGTTAAGAACTCAGATATAAAAGAGAAGCAGGCATCAAGATGTGCATTTCCCCAGTTACATTCTAAATTAAGTGACTGAACACCAGCTTGTATCAGGACCTGCCTGGACTTCATCTGATAACAAAGTTGTAAATCAGAGTTGCACTGACATCTCTTCAGAGGCCACTTTGAAGAACTCTTGAGCCACAATGTTCAAAACTGACTCAAGCAAGGACAAAGACCAATAATTCAAGAGATAGAAACTAGAATGGACAGAATAACTCACCTATTAGAAGACTCTGATTTTGTAACTGGAAGTGGCTTTAATCCCTTAAAAAAATTATGCATTCCCTTAAAACTCTGCAACATCCTGAAGAATTTCTCTGGGATATTCACTGGACACTTACTGAACTCCCTGGAGATTTTGTCAGGGCACCACCTCAGGGATTCTCTCGGGAATGGGGAAATATGCAAAACAACAATCTGAAACCTGGTCTCTGAAACCTAAAAAATTATGAGTTGCTCTTCCGACAAACCTTAGAACTGAGATCTAGTTTGCCAAGCTAAACATTGAGTCAGTCTGAAGTCTGATAATCAGTCATTACTTCAAGAAGGGTACTTCAGCATTTCAACTCTTGTGCCAGAAAGAGTTATATAAAAGTTATTCCCTTAAGCTGCAGATGGTACAGCAAAGGGCCTAACAGTAGAAATTAAGTCGAGAAAGCAGCAGCATAGATAGCACTGACAAGCAGTGCAGCAAAGAGGAGTGCACTGTAATGCGAGAAGAATCCTTCACTTTAACCCCTAAAAACAACAAACCAGCATCTCCACATAACATTGGACATTATCTTTAAAGACCTGGCATCGTAAAACTAGTCATCTGTGCCCAGAAAACAGCCAGCCTGAGTTATATATTTTCTGTCTAGTCTATAGTCTATATATATATATATATATATATATATATATATATATATATATATATATATATATATATATATATATATATATATATTTATATACTATATATACATATTTAGCATACTTCGATAATCATTGTGTTTCTTAATAAATTGTCTTCTGTTTCTAAAACAAGAAGTGTGCTTCATTTATCTTGATACAAGTCTAAAGGTCGGAGACCCATTTCCTACAACAGAGAAAGGCAAAGTAAATAAAGTTGAAGTCTTGTAGAATTATTTGAGTAATTACCGGTATTGCTGAAAGCAAATCTAATAATTAATTAACCAACTTAAAATGTACTCAATTCCTACATTTTATTGAATGTTACTGGGTGGACAAGTTAAAATTTTCATTTCATAGTCTACATATCTTAAATGAAAAACACTATGAATAATAGAACTGATACAAAATACACATAAATATATGTGAATTGATTCACTAATAATTCTTGAAAGCTAGACCAAACTATTTAAGTCAAACTATTTTGTATTTTAGTAACATACATTCTTTAATAGATTTGCCCTTAAAGCACACTAAAATGTCAAAAATAATCATCAGTAATGTTGCATCTCTCATATATTTTGGTAATTTCAAATTCTATACTGTACTCATGTACTAGCCACATCAGATTTTCTGTTGTACTGTACATTTGCAACATTAATTGCATAAATATTTTTTTAGATATAAACATTAAGAAAAAGCTGACAGTGGATGTTTTAACAGAGCAGTAAAGTTAGAATAATGTCTAAATTTGTTTTAACTAACATAAATCCATCCATCTATCCAATAAATCCATTTTTTCTAATATAATGTTGCAGTATTCTAGTTTCACAAGACTAGAGACTACAAGACTAGGCAGTCCAAAACTTATTTGGACTGTGGAAGGAAAATGTGCTACCAAATAAAACTCGTTGGAACCATGTTTGGGATGATGCAACATCCATAGAGAAAGCACAAATGCCTTGCAACAATGTGCTTTATACATCATGCATTTTCAAAACCTTGTTCTTGTGGTGAATGTAAAAGTGCTAAATCTGAACAAGCAAACTTTGCAAGTAATGTTTCCCCACTTTCAAAACTGCTATAAACATTTAAAATGTTTTATTAACAATAAACAGGTTCTGCTGGATATTTCTGAATTAACTAAAGAAAGATATTAACTGGAAAATGAAGGAGAGAAGACAAATTGGAACAAATATCTACAGCCACAGGGGTCCCCAAGAACTGAGGCTGCAAAGCCACTGCCCTGCAGCAATACAAGGGCAAACCACTGAAATAAGTTAATTAAAACAATTTGTCCTAGTTTTTCTTGTTTTCCAACTGATTTTGTATTACACAGATAATTATTGAGTGCAATCTACCTATTAAACCACTAACACTATACTATTTAAATAACAAGAACAGAACTTCATATAGTAATTTTATGAACAGAAAGAAGGCAGACCAAGTTATATGATGACAAATATGGAACAAAGATCAATCTCTTTAATTCTATTTAAGGTCATTTTATTGGAAGCTTTTTTTGTGCATTTTCTAGTCAGCAGGACAGAGACTTGCAGAATGATCTGACTGAATTTCATTATTATTAATTAAGCCATCATTCAGTGAGACATTTCAAAACATATTTGCTTTTGTCCCATAATCTCATAGGAAGATATATAAATTTAAGTGGCCTGGCATGACCATTTCAAAGCAAGAAGTTAAGATGGAATTTAGTCTAATATATTGGTGGTAAGTTCCAACCCAGCCACAGGGGATGCACAAACCAATGTGTTTCGTCATTCTGGTCCCATGCCCGGATAAATGGGGAGGGTTACCGCAGGAATGGCATCCAGTGTAAAATTTTGAAAGATTAATAAATGGACAACAATATAGATTTCCATACCGGATCGGTCGAGGACCAGGTTAACAATGGCTGCCACCAGTACTGTTAAGCCAACAGTGTGCTGGCTGAAACTGGGCTGCTGTTGGCCGAAAGAAGGAGAAGAAGAAGAGGGAGACATGTGTGGAAGCAGGAGGAGAGAAACAGGGTACAGAAAGTGGAACTGAGGGTTTGAATGTTGGCAGTATGACTGGTAAGGGAAGAGAGGTAGCTAATGTAGTGGAGAGAAGGAAGGTTGATATATTGTGCGTGCAAGAGACTAAATAGATGGGGAGTGAGGCCAGGTGGATCGGAGGTGGATTCAAATTGTTCTATCATGGTGCGGATGGGAATGATATGCAGCTGATAAGAGTGATAAAGGATAAAGATGGAAACGTACTTACAAGCAAGGAGAATGTGTTGAGCAGACGGAAAGAGTACTTTGAGAGGCTTATGAATGAAAAGAATGAGAGAGAGAGAAGGTTGGATGATCTGGCGATAGTGAATCAGGAAGTGCAATGGATTAGCAAGGAGGAAGTAAGGACAGTTGTGAGGATGAAGAATGGAAAGGCCGTCAGTCCAGATGACATAAATGTGGAAGCATGGAGGTGTTTAGGAGAGATGGCGGTGGAGTTTTTAATCAGATTGTTTAATTGAATCTTTGAAAGTGAGAAAATAACTGAAGAGTGGAGAAATGTACTGGTACCAATTTTCAAGAATAAGGGTGGATGTGCAGAACAGTAGTAACTCCTGGGGGATATGGGAAAGAGTAGTGGAAGCTAGGGAGGTGATGATTAGTGAGCAGCAGTATGGTTTCATGCCAGGAAAGAGCAACACCAAAGGCAATGTTTGTTCTGAGGTTGTTGATGGAGAAATATAAAGAAGACCAGAAGGAGTTGTATTGAGTATTTGTGATATGGTATTGTATGAGGAAGTCAGGAGTGGCAGAGAAGTATGTAAGAGTTGTGCAGGATATGTATTAGGGAAGTGTGATAGTGGTGAGGTGTGTGACGGATGCATTCAACGTGGAGGTGGGATTACATCAGGGATTGGCTCTGAGCCCTTTCTTATTTGCAATGGTGATGGACAGGTTGACAAACGAGATTAGACAGGAGTGCCTGTGGGCTATGATGTTTACTGATAACATTGTGATCTTCAGTGAGAGTTGGGAGCAGGTTAAGGAGACCTTGGAGAAGTGGAGATATGCTCTAAAGAGGAGAGGAATGAAGGCAAGTAGGAACAAGACAGAATACATGCTTGTAAATGAGGAGGTCAATGGAATGGAGAGGATGCAGGGAGTAGAGCTGGCGAAGGTGGATGAATTTAAATTTAAATGAATTTAAATACTTGGGATCAACACTATAGAGTAATGGGGATTGTGAAAGAGAGGTGAAAAAGAGTGTGGGCAGGGTGAAATGGGTGGAGAAGAGTGTCAGGAGTAATCTGTGATAGATGGATATCAGCAAGAGTGAAAGGGAAGGTCTACAGGACGGCTGTGAGACCAGCTATGTGATATGGGTTGGATATGATGGCACTTACCAAAAAACAGGAGACAGAGCTGGAGGTGGCAGAGTTAAAGATGTTAAGATTTGCATTGGGTGTGATGAGGATGGATAGGATTAGAAATGAGTACATTAGAGGGTCAGCTCAGGTTGGACAATTTGGAGACAAAGTCAGAGAGGCGAGATTGTGTTGGTTTGGACATTTGCAGAGGAGAGATGTTGGGTAAATTGGGAAAATTATGCTAAGGACGGAGCTGCCAGGCAAGAGAAAAAGAGGAAGGCCTAAGAGAAGGTTTATGGATGTCGTGAGAGAGGGCATGCATATGATGGGTATAAGAGAGTAAGATGCAGAGGACCGGAAGATATGGAAAAAGATGATCCTCTGTGGCAAATGGGAGCAGCCGAAAGAAGTATTGGTAGTAAGTTCAGTTAAAAAAAAATAAATAAATAAATTCTTCCATTTTCCAACTTGCTTACAGAGTTCAGTTTTTTTGGGACGACGGCAGATATACCAGCAATATTACAAGTGCGTTCTCCTAGATATGACACCTTTTTAATGCATGACATGCTCAAACATACATTAGAACAGCTGATTAACTTAAATAGGCATTTTTAAATATGGATGGAAAACCTAAATGAAAACACCTAAAATAATGCACACAGGCACAGTCAGAAGTAACAAACTTCACATAGGCAGGTCCAGGATTTGAAAATCAAAAGTATTTATTTATTTATAAGATTTAGTGGGTAAAATGTTATGATGCAGCATGTAATCATTTATTATATATTTTTTTAATTTAAGAAATTCATAAAGCAACTACAAGTAATATTAAAAGAATTATTCACCAAAAAATATTATTTTTATGTTACTTAACCCATGTAGTTGGGGACAAGAAATTATTTTATTTCATATTTTCATTCAGAATGGAATGAAAAATAGTTTATGATATAACATAAGCCAATAGTACCCAATGCTGTACAACAGGAAATTATGTGAAAAAAGTGAAAGGCAAAAAAAAAAAAACCCTCATGTTACTCATTTCACATAATCCACATGTTAGCTATCCAGTAATACGCTCAAAATGTGCAAAACAATTGATTTTTTTAGTAATATTTCGTTAAGTAGTTACTTCCTGGATAATTAGCACAAATTATAAAACACAAAACCAAAGCCTAATGGGACTGACTTATTGAATCGAAGACTCGATTCCTGACCAACAAATGAGGGAGAGAATATGATGCATTTCTTCACGCATAACTGAAACTGTGACAGCTCTTCTCTAGGGCAAACTTTTTCTTTTTTTTTCTCTTGCATACCATTCTGTAACTTTTTGCATACCACATGTTGAGAACCACTGACATAGATCATTTGGATAAAAGGTTGGTAAACTCAGCTACAATTAGGTAATATGTTTGTTGCTTTCACAATCTGTAACAGTCAAGTCTAAGTCCACGGAAGCAAAGACTCAGTTAGTAAAGAGTTGTAGATTGATAACAATGAACTTTGAAGACACCACTCAGGACACCAGGTAAGGCTTTTTGGTGAATGCTGGAGAACCTTGATTTATTAACTCAGTTCAGTCCCTACTGCAATTTCCCCCTTGTCAGCCTGATGTTAAGGTCCCTAGCACATCATAAAAAGGAAACCAGGCTTATGGCCTCACTCACTGATCTAATCAGCACAGTTTTCCACTTTCTCATGCTGTTCTATTCTGCTTATTCGTTTGGATCTCCTGCACTCTTCAATTACTCATCCTTTTTTTTGTTTTCAGGGCTCTGTGTCCTCCCTTTTGTCCAGTTGCTGACAGGCTTTGGTTCCAGATGACTTTCTTCCATTCTTGCTTTGGACAGATAGAACACCAGTCATGATTAAATTTAATTTAGATTTAACCGCCTAATAAAAGAACTTCAAAGAATATAACATTGACTACATATCTGAAAGATATACAAATTCATTATAAAAAAAATTGTTCATTTCACCATTGCCTCTACTGTGTGATTTATTGAAACAAGTAAAGCCTTTAAGTGATACCTCAAATAAAGGAGTAATGAGTGTGCCTATGCCAGTTTTCACTATGAAAACAGATAAAGTATTGTGCTTAATGTCAATAACTAAAACCACTTTAACGATGTTACAGCAGTAAGCATTGCTGCCCCATAGTTCCATTTGCTGTCTAATAGTTCTACAGTATTTTGGAGTTTGCAAGTTATTCAAGGGAGACATGGGTTTTGCTTCAGAAACTGTGTTTTTCTTCTCACATCCCGAAAAACATGTAGATAAAATTGATTGGTGATTTCACTTTGTTTTCTGTGTAAGCATGAAAGTTACACATGTGAGCCTTGCAAAGGATTGGCTCTTGTCCTGGGCAGATTTTAGGCCAGTGTCACAGTAGAATCAACATGACTTCAGGTCAGACAGCATGTGAAATTTAGTGGCTGTAGTTGCAAAATGTTGTTGCCTCTGATACCGTTAAATTTTACAGCTAGAAGTTGCAGGAATTGAAACTCAATACAATTACCTAACAACTGTTCATCACTGTTCCATACCTCATATTGCACACATTGCGGACATCAGTGGTGGGTCCATAGTTCAAAAGTCTCTCCTCTGTTTGCACAGTTCAGAGAAATCACTTTCCTTGTTTCGTTGTATCCAGCACTGGACAAGAGTTCAGCCCTATGACTTTAAGCTCTCTATGAGATATAATCAAATTAGTTGTTTTTTGTATAGAAGTAGGAAGTCAAGAAATAAATCCCACCTGCCACCTGCTGAAAGTTTAGGAAGGCACAATAGCCCCCTCCTGGAAAACAAATATTAAAACTTGGGATATCTGGAAAGCCACAGGTGAATCTTTGAGAATTGACATTACAGTGACTGAGTTAGTTTGATTTATGGGTACTCTTCATGAAGGTTAATCACTTAGAAGTAAGATAGTCTGATTAAGGAAAAATTCTCATACAGTAAAGTGAAAAATGGGTATAAATGTATATATTATAGTGTTGGTGCCTAGCCCAACAGTGGATGGATTCGCTACTCCTTTCATGGCAGTTTGAGGTGTCTATCCTTAGAAGGACTGCTCGCCTTTTGCTGCTGTTGGAAAAGCATGTGACTTTACAGACTTGCCATTTATATGTCGCCCCTGCCACTGGTGATTAATGGCAGCTCATACTTGGATGACTTATCACTGGCTGACGTAACTTGGCAATGCTGTTACAATATATATAGGCAGCTTGTTTTTAGGTTTATTAAGCATTTTAAAACTATATGCAGTTATTAATGTTATTAACACCAAATCCCTGGCAGATGCAACTTGTCAGCGTTGTGACATAGTCCACCCACTAAAGTCACTGTCCCACACTCCTTGCAACAGCACACACACTTGTTGAAATGGCAGCATGGTCTTCTCTCCCACTTCAGTCGTGCAGCGGGTGACATGAGCGTTGTGGTATCTAATGGTACAGCTGGGATGTTGAGTGCTGTACTGTAATGTTGTACAGCAGCGGTATTCAATGCTGGTCAACTGTAAGCAAACAGACAAACCTTCTAGTGTGGAGACAGAGATGTTACCAGTTTCTTGGCTGTTTTCCTTCACTGAACTGAAGCTGCAAACTGTTCTTCAGGTCTAGATCTCAGCTTTGACGCTTCCTCCTTGGTCGCTTTATAATGCCTCTATGATCTTATTGTTTTTTGCCTGCGCATTTTTATCACCTGCTTTTCTCAGCTCACTTGGGATCAGTGGCAACTCCGTCTACCACACTTTTCCCCAACTCCATGAGCTCCAAGCTCCACCGACATCTGCACACCCAGGCTAATAGATCTTAGGAGATGGAGAAGCGGTGTGGAGCTGTAGAGTCCTCTAAATTTTGCTGCGAATGGCACTCCAAATTATGGATCTGAGTCTCAAGACTCTCCAACAGTTCCTTTGAAGAACCAAGCAGGTCGTTTTTAGGCCTCAAAGGCCTTGGACTGTAGGTCTTCTCTTCTCACTTCTGATTCCAATGTAGCGCTAAGCTCCACAATGGATGGACTCTCTACTGTTTACATGACTCTTTGAGGGGGCTCGCTCACCTTAAAAGGACAGCTTACCTTTTGCTGCAATTGTTGGAAAAGCTGGCGACTTTGAAGAATTGCCATTTATATACTGGTGATGTCATGCCAGCTCATGACTTATTCCTGGCTGATGTAACTTGGCAGCGCTGTTACAATATACTGTATATATGCAGCCTGTTTTTAAGTTTATTAGTATTTTAAAACTATATGCAGTCATTTAATGTTATTAACACCAATACCAGTCAAAAATATAAAGAATCAATTAAATTAATACTTTTATATTAACAAACAAGTATTGAAAATTAAGAATTTTTACTGGAAAAGGTGACTGAATTAAAATTGGAGTATACTTAAAAATTTGGTTACAAGTACAAAAAATAATTTTTAAACTCACTATCGTATGTTCTCTTTTTTCTTGAAACTCTTTCTAACGTGTTGTACACTCTTGTTACATCTTTTACTGCAATGTAAACTTTGGCTTCTTTGTCTATGAAGGTTAGTATGAGGCTTCAAGGCAAACAAAGCTTAGCCATGGGCCTTTCTTTTAAAAGGAAAGCCTGTCAGCCTGCCAATATGTACTAAATTCATTTGGGGATGCAGTCCTGAAAGATGCTTTTTAAAATAAAAAACAAAATACTGGTTGAAGGTCTCATCTTTTTTTGTTCTTGGTTGTGAGTTGCAGATGCAGCTTAGTCAACAAAAAGAAATGTAAAAATAGCAGCACTGCATTACAAACATACAGTAGTACTGTATATGGAATTTTGTAGATAGATAAAACTATTTTAAAACCATAAAAGGAAAGATGCGTGTTTCATATTCATTACTGAGGTATGATGATTTTCCAAAATCTCTGATCACACTTAAAAATATTGTCTTCCTGCTGTTTTTAATATTTCCAAATGCTTATATCATTTTACACATTAGTTGATATGCTATAGACGTGTTCATCGTTAGATTGCTTACCCTATTATTTTGTAACCCAATTCTACAGCAATACTTATCAATGATTAGATTTTAAACATGCATAATGGATGAAGTGGAAAATAAACATGATTAACTTAGTCCTAACAAATGGCTTTGATGAAATGTAAGAAAAAGGGTCCTTGGAAGCTTTCCTATTTATAAATGTCATGCTGTATAACCTATCAGTTTAAAGGCTGTCTTTTTATTAATAGTCTTTTACCAATCAATAAAATTAATCACTGATTAAAAATCTACAACAAAGCATATTTCATAAGCTCCTAACAAATATAGCTTACCAAGTATTATATTTAAAAGGAAGTAGAATTTATAAACATTTCTGACATGTGTTTATTTCCTAAGAAGATACTAAAAACACTTTTATTATTAGCAGTGGTTAGCGTCGCTGCCTCACAAATTCAATATCCTGAGTTTGATTCCTTATAAGTTCTGCAAAAATTATTCTTCCACCCTTCAAATTAGTGTAGGTCAAAAATTCCTTACAGTAGATGGACAAAAACAAGTCTGCCTTAAGTTATTGATTGATTTGTCAGAACCTCTACTAAGGCATCCAAATGTAATTCTTCATGGATTCACTAAACTTCAGCATTCACAAGTCTTTGTTTCAGCCACCTCTGCAAATGAAACTTTTTTGGCCTGCAAGACACTGCAAGTCAAATCCAGAAACCCGCTTGCTAGCATTGCACAGAAGTCATCTTTCTTAAATTTGACAGCTTTCCTTACCAGTGGTAACCACCAGCTAGTACTAGAGTTGCTGCGATCCTGACATGGACAATCTTCTTTGCCACAGAGCAGCTGCCTCTACTACTGAAATCTTAAAAAAGGTACTGTATATTCAGGTTCCGTGTCCCAGATCTCTCACCGAATTCAGAAGAAACTTTTCTGAGGCAATAGTTGGGTTATTCACATGGCAGTTTCACTTCTCGTTCGGGTCTTGAAAGTCAAGCTATTGGGAGCTCCTTCCATCTGAGCTTGCTTATCAACATGTAGGCATCAGTTCATAACTCAGCAACTCTTATTACCAATGTGTCTAGAATCCAGTGTCCACCATAATGTTTGAGACAAAACAAAGTTTTCCTTGATTTACCCCTCTGCTCTACAGTTTAAAATTACAAATTAATCAATTCAGATAGCGGCACAGTGGCGCAGTGGAAGCACTGCTGCCTTGCAGTTAGGAGACCCGGGTTCACTTCCCGGGTCCTCCCTGCATGGAGTTTGCATGTTCTCTGAGTGGGTTTCCTCCAGGTACTCTGGTTTCCTCCCACAGTCCAAAGACATGCAGGTTAGGTGGATTGGCAATTCTAAATTGTCCCTAATGTGTGCTGTTGGTGTGGGTATGTGTGCCCTGCAGTGGGTTGGCGCTCTGCCCAGGATTGGTTCCTGCCTTGCACCCTGTGTTGGCTGGGATTGGATCCAGCAGACCCCCGTGACCCTGCGTTCGGATTCAACAGGTTGGAAAATGGATGGATGGATAATTCAGATGTGATTAAAGTGCATACTTTAGTTTAAGGGTATTTGCATACATTTCCGTCACACCATGATAAAAATGTAACTTTTTATACATGTTCTTCCCATTTTAGGGCACCATAATGTTTGGGACACAGCAATGGCAAATATATTAAAGCATTCCTATTTAGTACTTTGTTGTATATGCCTTGCATGCAATGACTGAATTCATAGACTTCACCAGGAGCCTAATGAATATATGGTGCATACGCACAAAAATGTTGCGTACTCCCATTTCCACACTCAAATCGCGATGTATAAAACCTAAACTTGGCATAAAGTCACACACTCTGCCAACTGGCAAACTGGCAGCACCCTTTCTTTTTAGATACACATTCCTGAAACAGCTTTATCAAATACAGTGAAATTAACTGCATATTGTTTATTAGTTTAAGGCATCTGATTGTAATTAACCTGTAATAATATAATGGTCCATAGAATGGCCAAACTATTTCAAATACCATAGCTGCTTTAGCGTTGTTCCGCTCAATGCACCACTCAGTATTTATCCCACCGTATCTGAGTGTGGAATCACACCTCTACAGCAGCTGATCGGAAAGACAATTATTGGTATACAGTACAGCATCAAGCACACGCTGCCTCAGCCATGCGCACTGTCTATTGAAAAGTTCCCATACAGCAAACACCTCAAAGCTTTTCCTGTAGGGACATCGCGGTTCAGGAACAGTTTCAAGAACTATAAACGCACTCAATCAGTCCATCAAGTGCTCCTTGTAGAACTGTTTGTACATATTAGTAAAATTACCTCTGTAAACTTGCGATACAGTTATAATATTGCACAACCTGAGCCACTTTATAGAGTGTGCATTTACATATGATGATAATATCATTTTTAAGATGAAATGCAGCAAAATATTATACAGATAAAATGTTATCACCATTTAAATAATCTATATTGTTAATAATTAAACATGTGAGGACATGGTGTCGCAGTGCTAGCTATTTCAGGGATTGTTCCTGCCTCATGCTGTATTCTTGCTAGGGCTGGCGCAACACTGGAAGGATAGATGGATAGAATTATTAAACATGTACTATGACGATATTTCAATGTTCCTTAAAAGTTTTGAAGAATCGGCGTTCTAAGCTTACAGATGGCTTAACATCTGTTACAGAGCTGATTGTGTGGCAATTGGTTACCTGGAGAAAAAAAAGGAATGACAGGAACTGGAGGTTAGTACGTTTGAAATAAATTATTTCATAGAAATTTGCACACAGCGCAGCAAGCATCTTACAGGAGGCAGGAACAATCTTTGGACACGGTGCCAGCTTGTCACTATCACTGCGCCACCGTGTTCCCATGTTTAATAACATTCTGTAACTCCTATCATCATGAAAACGATATGAAGTATACATCTCAGTATTTTAATTATTCAGAGAGCTGTAATATCACGAATATAATGGATTCTGTGTCCTGTCGGAGGAAGAGAAAGCCTGTTTAAGAAGCATGTAGTGATTCACACACACAGAGCACATAGAAAAACACATACAAAACAAAGCATTTAACATGCTAGTTTAGTTACGATGGGATCTGAGAAACTAGTAAATGAAATGATTTAAAGATGACATTTATGATGTTCTACTTTAATGACAAAATAAACTACATGATTAAAGTGGAAATATCGAGATTAAAGTTGACATTTCAAGCTTTTTTCTCACTGTGTCCCTATTTTTTTTTTTTTCTCTGTACCCTAATAAGCTTTCATATGACACTCAAGCGGTGGGCTATGACTCGCATTTTCATGGTGACTTTGATATTTGACAACTTCTTTTTTATTTTGGGCACTGTGTAACTTTGTGAACTTGAACTTTCGAGTTTCTCCGACACTCAATGTCACTCAATCAACTTCCTTTTTTTGTTTACACCACTGTTTAAACCAACAAATAGTATGTTATTCCTTGCCTCCACTTGGTATTTGCTGAAATTCTTCTATTTTCCCCCATGCTTTTGCCATTGCCTTTTCACAGAACACTAAGCTTAAGGGCTATTTATATTGATTTGCATATTTAAAAAGGCGTAATTCTGGGAGGAGTTGGAGTGGGGCAGTAGGTGCGTGAACATGCGTTACTTTTCATGCTGACCAGGATTTATGAAGCAGAAGAACGTGGAAGTTGGCATTCGCACAGATTTATGCATTTGAATTTTTTTGTGCGTATGCATATTTCCGCTTTTGTCCATACGCCATGGTTTAGTGTGAGTTCTAAGCACGGTGTTATGCATGAGGCCCCAGGTCCTGATTATTTTCTCTGGTGATGTTCTGCCAAGCTTCTAATGCAGCCATCTTCAGCTCTTGCTTGTTTCAGGGGCTTGTCTCCTTAAGTTTTCTCTTCAGCATATGGAAGGCACATTCAATTGGATTTAAATTGGTTGACTGGCTTGGCCATTCAAGAATTTAGCATTTTTTAGCTTTGTAAAACTCATGTGTTGCCTTAGCAGTATGTTTGAGTTCACTGGAACTTGAGCAGATAAGATGTCTCTATACTATTGCTGCAATGATTAGTCGACATAATCAATGACATCGACTACAAAAAATCGACGATGCAGATTTTTTTATTGTCGACACATCATAATCAGAACCTTCAATAGAGGTTCCAGTCACAAAGAACCACATTTGTTTTTGTAACTGCAATGCGCTACATGAATGTCTGGGGGCAGTATCGTTTGTTATTGTTTGTCAAGACGGCACACAGTCCTACCAATGAAGAAGAACATCTGAGGAGAAGAAGAATGTAGAGGAAAATAAACGTGGTTGCAATGGCGATTTGGTTAGAATTGGGGGAAGGAGATGGAAAAAAATTGAAATAGAATCTTTCTAAAGTGTGGGAGCACTTCACCGAAAAAGAAAAATAAGTTGAATGCAGATTATGCAAAGCGGAGCTTTCTTTTCACGGGAGCACCACCGCGATGCATGAGCATCTGAAACGCAAGCATCCT
This sequence comes from Polypterus senegalus, assembly GCF_016835505.1. Taxonomy (NCBI): domain Eukaryota; kingdom Metazoa; phylum Chordata; class Cladistia; order Polypteriformes; family Polypteridae; genus Polypterus; species Polypterus senegalus. The sequence goes on from NC_053158.1 coordinate 149,624,869, forward strand.
GGAGCTGTGATGCCATCGTCTCTTGATAGGTAAGTTTTAGCGAGTAAAGTTAGTGTCACGTGTTAACGTTGATGTTTGTACTATAATGTGTATATCAAGGTTTCGATAATGATAGTTAAGTAAATATAATTTCAGTTATGTTTGCTAACATGTTTGGAGCTATAGTAAACGAGTGAATAAGAGTAGCTGAGCCGTTCTAGTTTTTTTTTTCTTCTTTATTCGTATAATATTTGAGTTCATATGAATAGTAAATAATCTGTAACTAAGGTTAGGTAACTTGTGTTTTGGAGCATATCAGTAATTAGCTTGTTACATATTTTAGTCCGTTATTTTTTTATTTTGGCATAATATAGTACATGATGTGATAAACTACAACACTTTTCCTTCAGAGTGTGATGTTTAAAACATATTTCTCTTTTGCTCTTTATGTTTCAGTGGTACTAAGCCAAGCCGTGTAGACAAGTTTACCCTGAAGAGAGGCTCTTGCACTGCTCAAATGGCTGAAGTGTTTACAGAAAGCATCCTGAACATGATTGTCAATGACATGCGACTTATATCTATGGTTGAAGATCAGGTCTTCAAGCAGATGATCAACACATTTGATCCAGGCTACACCTTACCCTCCAGAACTCATTTTACAAAGCTCATTGAGGGAAAGTATGAATTTGCTATTACTCAGATGAAAACTGTTCTTAAATCAGCCAGGAGCAAGATTGCCCTGACAGCTGATGCCTGGACCAGTGTTGCCACAGAGGCTTATCTTGGTATCACTTGCCACTTTATAAGCCTCACAACCATGCCATTCGAAGAACGACACACTGAGACAAACATCGCCGCATGGACTGAGCAGGCTGTGGAAAAGTTTGAGATCCCGCCAAGCAAAATTGTTACAGTTGTTCATGACAATGGCTCCAATGTCATCCTGGCTGCTAACATCTTGCAGGAAAAACATGGGTGGATGTCCGTCCACTTTGCAGGCCACACTTTGCAGTTAGTGATCAATAATACACTGAAACACACTCAGATCAGTAAAGCAATTGGAGCAGCAAGGTGTCTTGTAGAGTACTTTAAATGAAGTGAACTGGCTTCAAGCAAGCTGAAGACCAGGCAGAAACAGATGGGGACCCAGGAGTACAAACCTGTCCAAGATGTCTCTACCAAAATAGCACTTGGAATAGCACTTATCATATGGTAACTCTCCTCCTGGAACAAAAATGGTTACTGACTGCAACACCTAGACCTCAAAGCTGATCAGTGGATTATTTTAGAGGAGCTGGCTAAAGCACTCCAGGACTTTGAATGCGCTACAGTCTACTTGAGTGGGGAAAGCTATGTGATTGTCTCTGCTCTGCCTCCACTGGTCAAAGGGCTTCTGAAATCCACCTACACTGCTTATGATACAGCTGCTGTGCAGGCCTTTCAGGCAGCTGCTTCAGAGGAGATCACTGCATGTTGGTCAAGAGAGGTCAGCTTAAAAGATGATGATCCAAACAAACTGATCATGCAAATGCACTAAACCCACGTTTTCGAAAGTTGAAATTCCTGAAACCAGAAGAGAGATTCTGTGTTCAGAACAAAATACAGGCTCTAGCCCTCCAGTCCATGAATGGGAGTATTACTCAAAACAACCAGCTTGCCACGGGGCATGAAAAAGCAACAGGACCAGATGTTGAGGGTGCTTCAACTTCAGCTGAGAGAACTTCAAATAGATCTCTACTAGATTGTATTCCTGCTAACTCTACTCACTCTGAGCGTCTCTTCTCAGCAGCTGGGAACACTGTCTCAAAGAAGAGAGCCAGCCTCACACCAGAGCATGTCGAAATGCTCCGGTCCTGCACTGCCATCAGGAATATATGAACTGAATCTTTTATAAATTGTACAATATTGTTTTATTTTATTTGAATTGAAGCATTATTTAACCTTTTGGACTTTAAGACACACCCGTGGCCATTTTTGGTTAAATGCACTTTTTTTTGTTTAAAGACTATGTGCACTTTAATTTGTATTGTTTAATGTGTTTCTTTTTTATTGTGATGGTTACACTAATATAAAAACACCTGATTATTTTCAAAGTCATATGTTTCTCTGGTTGTTATTTTAATTTGATTATTATTAATTTTAATCATGTTAATGCAGAGACATCAGGGTGACATTCACAGGTGGACAGAGTTGAGTAGATGAGGTAAGTCATGCACTGGAGCCCAGAACAGGATGTTCAACCACAGGTCACAGGCATCAAAATAATCAGGCATGAAATAATAATGACTAATCGGAAAAAAAATGTAACTATTAGTCAACTACCAAATTAATCATTAGTTGCAGCCTTACACCTCATAATCCATTGTGCAACTGCTGTCAGCAATGACATCAACAATAAAGATATGTGTGTCAACATCTGTGGCAGCCATACATGCCCAAGCCACAATACTTTTTTGTAAACTGTAATGTGGCCATTCTGTTTAAGTGCCTAACTAGTGGTTTACATTTTGCAGTGTGGCCTCTGTATTTCTGTTCATGAAGTCTTCTGCTGATAGTAGTAGTACACTTACACATCTACCTCCTGAAGATTGTTTTTGATCTGTTGAATAGGCATTTGAGGCTTTTTCTTTGCCAAAGTGAGGATTCATCTCTCATTAACAGTGGGGGCTTCCTTGGTATACCAGTCCCTTTGTGATTATTAAGCTCACCAGTGGGTTCTTTCTTTTTCATGATATTCCAGACTGTTGAGTTAGGAAATTCTAAGGTTTTACCAATGTCTCTAATGGTTTTGTTCTTGTTTTTCAGCCTCATAATGGCTTCTTTGGTTTTCATTGGCACAGCTGTTGTCCTCGTTTTGGCAACTGCAGACTCCTAAGGTATCTTACGCCTGCACTAATGAAGCAATGAAACACACTTGTGATACCAACTGTTCCAAACATTACTATGTAATGAAATGTAGTAATTTCTACATGGTGTGAACAAAATGTATACACATTCCCTTAAATGAAAGTTTGCAGTGTGCACTTTAATCACATCTAAATGGTTTAATTTGTGACTTTAAACCAAGGAGCAGAGAGGGAAAGCAAGAAAAAATGTGTATTTGTCCCAAGCATTTTGGAGGGCACTGTATATGGCATCATATCAACTGACTTGAGTAATACATTGATCACTGACCTTGTGTATGTCAGAACCTATAGGATGCAGAAGAAGATAAAATGACTTATTATTCTCACATGTTACATATATTTTTGGTTCTTTTGTATCTTTGAAAACACTGTAAGTGAATTATCTTCCAGTATTGTTTTTTTCTCCAGCAGCTGGCTTCTTCTGTTCTGTGTCATCTCATGTTTTTGATTATTCATCTGGAAACTGGTACTTTATTTATCCTTCTTACTCCAAGTTGTTTCAAATACATTATAGTTTTATGTTAGATTATGCACATTTTTTGCCTTACAGCAATAACTAGAGAATAAACATTTTTTTCAGATTTGTCTATGGTGAATAGTGAATAGTGAATCAAAGCAAGTGATAATAAATATGAAATTTTTTTGGGATTAATATGTTAAACGCAATAGCAAGCAGCAATACACAGAACAATATAAAATAATGTCAATAACAATGGAAAGAGAAAATATTTAAGGCAAAAAGGATATATGAATATCCTGTGAGTCACAGGAGAGAAGCAGCAATGCATTGCATGTGGTGGTAAACAAGAGTCTTTCCTGTTAGAAGAAACAAAACAGTGCTTTTTTTTGGAATAGAATTTTAGAGTTACAGCAACAAGGGTATTTACAGAGTAGCTATTTAAGAAATGTGTGGAGTAGTGGCTCTGAAGGTAGGGGTCTGAGACAGCAATTGGAAGTTTGCTGCTTTTAATTCCATAAACGCCAGAAGTGACTCTACTCTGTTGGACTCCTGAGCAAGGCCCTTAACCTGCAATTGCTTCACCCTGGGTATGATGTTAATCTGCATCCATCCCAGCAAGCAGGTTCTCCAACTTGCTGGGAAAATTTGGGGGTTGGTGGCAGGACTGGCACTCCAGCCACTGTAAAAAAACCTCACAATGTACAGGCTCAATCTGGGTGGTTTGCCGTGTGGTGGGTGCAGTAATGTACTGTAATCAGCGCATGCTCCCAACCTCCTCTCACCTCTATTTAAGTAAAGTCAAGAAGGGTGGAAATTGATTAGAAACCAGATTAGCCAAAGCAGTGATGTTTTTTTTAAGTGAGTTTACAGCTGCAAAACATGAGAGCTAATACTGTAACAATGTCAATGTGCTTTATCACACAATATTATTTTTGCAAAGCTTAATTTAAAAAATTCTGTGTTATTTGTTAATATAAGATTCATTCTTTTTGAATTAATTAATAAGACTGTTCAGTCCACCATTTGAAATAAATTATTTTGAAAACAAAATCCTTCAAATAGACTCTTTAGGGATATTTTAAAAATAATGTAAAACGGCAGGAAGAAATTTAGTGATTGAACGAAAATATAATTTCTTCTTAATAATAATAATAATAATAGTACATTTTTTTATATAGTGCCTTTCCTATGCTCAAGGCTCTTAACAGAGTTTAAGAAAGAACGACAGGGTATACAGTATATAGCATTGTACTAAACCAGATTAATAAAGAAGAGTAAGATAGTAAATTCAGATAAAAAAATCTATCAGACAACATAATTGAGGGTCTAGCACACACACACAGAGGTAAACTGAGAGAAGGATAATAAAGTCAGGTAGAGCTAAAAGTCTTCCTGAACAGATGACTTTTGAGTTGTTTTTTAAAAGAATACATGGAGTCAGCTGATCTAATTAATTTCAGTAGGTCATTCCAGAGTCTGGGACTGTACAGCTGAAGGTCCTGTCACCCATGGAGTGTAGATTAGCGTGGGGCACAACAAGATTGCCAGAATCAGAGGACCTTAGTGGGCAGACAGTTCTGATGAGATCACTGCCAAGAGGAACTGGTAGGGAGCTCATTTTATTAAGTTTCACTTTAGTCCCAATTTGCAGGAGTTCAGTTTTGTTGCAATTTAATTTTAAAGAGTTCTGCTCCATCCAGGTTTTAATTTCACTAAGGCAGGTTGAAAGCCTAAGAAAGCTCTGATGAAGTTCCACTTTTAACATTGAAGTAGAGTTGAATATCATCTGCATAAAAATGATAGCCCAGCCCATAGCAATGAATAATATGGCCAAGGGGAAGCATATAAATACAGAAGAGAAGAGGGCCAAGGACAGAGCCCTGAGGAACTCCTTGTGTGACTGGCGCCGAGCTGGATCTGCTGTTGCCAAGACTAACAAACTCTTGCCTATCAGTCAGATAGGACTTGAACCTCTGGAGGGCAATGCCAGAGATACCCAGCATGTTTTCCATTCTGGACAGTAGAATGTCATGTCTGACAGTGTCAAATGCTGCACTGAGGTCTAACAGAATTAATATGCTGGTTTGTCCAGAGTCTACTGCCATAAGCAAATCATTGGTTACCCGAAGAAGAGCAGTTTCACAGCTGTGCTGCACCCTGAAACCAGACTGAAAGGGTCCCATCAAATTATTAGAGGTTAAGTAATTGGTGAGCTTGGAGGCTACAACATGCACAAGAACTTTTAACAGAAAAGGTAAGTGGGAATTAGGCCAAAAATTGTTAAGATCGTCACCATCAAGACCAGACTTTTTTAACATGGGTGTTACAAAAGCGATTTTAAAAGTGGCTACCACAAACCCAGTGTCGAGGGATGTATTGATTATTGTCATAACAGAGCAGTTTCACAGATGTGCTGTGCTCTGAAACCAGACTGAAAGGGTTCCATCAAATTATTAGGAGTTAAGTAGTTGTTGAGTCTGCGGTAGGCTGGCACCCTGCCTGGGGTTTGTTTCCTGCCTTGCGCCCTGTGTTGGCTGGGATTGCCTCTAGCAAACCCCCGTTAAATTGTTAAGATTGTTAGCATCAAGACCAGACTTTTTTTACATTGGGTTTACAGAAGCGATTTTAAAAGTGAGCGGCACAAAGCCTGTGTCAAGGGATGAGTTTATTATTGTTGTAATAGTTGGGATTATGGCATAAAGGCAGGACTTAAATAGTGTGCTGGGGATGGGGTCCAGTACACAAGTAGTCGGCCTCATCTTACAAAGCAGGTCATTAACAAAAGCAGATGTGCCTGGTGAGAACTTAGAGAAGGAGCTGTATGGAGTGGGAAAACAGGGAAAGATATAAACAGATGATGTATTTATGTTAGTTGAATTATTTAGATCTTTAATTTTGTTACGGAAAAAGTGGAGGAATTTCTCACAGACTTCAGCAGGAGAGGCAGTTGGGCAAATGCGGGTTGGAGTAGTTTATTAACTACAGAGAACAAAACCCTTGGGTTATCGTAGCCACTTTCTATTACTCTGCCATAATGGGTGCTCTTGGCAGCAGTTAGTTCTTCTCTGCAAGCTCTTTGGTGGTCAGAGAAAGCCTGGATGTGCACGGTGAGGCCAGTCTTACGTGACATTCTCTCAAGGCGTCGGCCAGCTGCTTTCATAGATCGCAATTCTGAAATATACCAAGGAGCTGAATGTTTGAAGGAAACCTTCTTATGTTTTAAAGGAACTGTTTTATCTAATGCTGAATGAAGGGCTGAGTTATAGTGATCAACAAGACTATCTAGTGTTGATGGAATAGGTGAAGACAGTAAAAGATCAGAAATGGATCCAGAAAGAATAGAGGGACAGATATTTTTAAGATTTCTGTAAGAAATTTGTTTGTATACAGGTAAGAGGAGGGAGAGGTAATGAGAAATTGAAAAGCATTGCTTTATGGTCAGAGAGTCCCAAATCAGTGCTGTAAATGTTGGCAACAGATAGTCCAGATGTACAGATCAGATCCAATATATGACCACCAGAGTGGGTGGGAAAATCAACATGTTGTGTCAAGTCAAAACATTCCAGTAAATATATATATTAATTTCTCAGTTTAGATGTGGGGATGTCAATATGGATGTTGAAATCAACAAGAAGAATGACTCTCTGGGAAAAGGAACTTAAGTGGGTTAATAGTTCAGTCAGATCAGATAAGAACGATGCATTGTGTTTTGGAGAACGATAAAGAATAATGAGTAAGACAGGACCTGATTCCATTATTAGTTTAAGAGCCAGACACTCGAAAGACAATGGACAATCAATTGGTATTCTTTTGATGTTTAAATCCACTCTGACAATTGCTGCAAGTCCTCCGCCTTGTCTTGACCTACAAGGTTCTGTGAGGAAAGTGTAACCAGGTGGTGTCGCCTCCGTGAGAGACGTAAATTCACTCGGTTTTCGCCAAGTCTCTGTTAAACACAGCATATCAAGTCTGGTGTCAATGATAAATTCTGACAGCACCAATACTTTGCTATTAAGAGATCTCGAATTAAACAATGCAATATTAGTTAATGAGGCTTCTTTTTGCACAGACCCGTGACCGGAGTTTATTTTCACATACTGTGAATTTGGCACACTGACACTTCTATTTCTAGGGCCATGAGAAGGATGGTGTATTCCTGAGCAGATGCTGCATGTGACTGTTTCATTCGCAGCCCGGCGGTGGCAGTGACCTGACCCGTGATGTACATATTTCTTACCCACTACACATTCTCCAGTTGCACCATCTCATTGTCAGTACGTGCTTTCATTATGTTGTAGGGTCAAATCCATTCCTATCATATTAACTAAACATAACCTGTAAAACCTTTCAGCATTAAAGTTCTTTTGAAAGCCTGAGAAAACTTGGGTCAAAAGGCATCTGTCCCAGATACTATTTCCTCTGCTTATTGATCTAGAATATCAACAGATAAATCCTTAATATTTTTACTCAGATGACTAAGAAACCTAGATGCAAAAAGTCACACATCATCACTCTTTTCTTAGGCTGCAAGTTCTATTTAATATATTGTCACACACGTGTGCATGGGAAGCAGCTGAAGGGCTTAGACTATACTGTTTCTACATCTGCCCAGGGGGGGGCGGGGTACGCTGACGCTCTTTCTGAGTTCTCTGCAGGTCTTACCCGGGAAATCCCACCAGGAGCCGCCATTTCCAGGAAGGACACATCACTTCCGGTGCCGGCCCCAAGAATGAGGTCACTTCCGGTTCCGGCCCCAAGGATGATGTCACTTCCAGTTCCGGCCCAGAGGACGACATCATTTCCGCCCTCTGTGCTATAAAGCTCACTGCCTTTGCTTAGGCAGGCAGTTCTGTTTTGGACTCTGTTGTGTAAATAACTGTTTGAAAATGCCTCAAAGACTTTTGCAGCCGGGAAACCGCATTAAACGGGTGGCTGCCCCAAACCTTTCCACACCTCTGGTCTCCAGTTCTTACAATATATTAGAGGGAAATTTTACTTGGAAATTTAAAATGGTCAAAATATTCCTGTTAAATATAAGTGTTTTCTTCATGTTCTATGTAAAAATAGTTAAATACCTCAAATTCAGCAAAAAGTAACACCCAATAGTAATGCCTAAAACTGAAACCTTAAAGTCTGCTTTATTTAAAACCTGTACTACTTTCACAAGACTTGACATATTCAAATAAAACTGACATGTTTAAATGGTTTAATCATACAAAAATGTTCCTTAAAATACACTCACCTAAAGGATTATTAGGAACACCTGTTCAATTTCTCATTAATGCAATTATCTAATCAACCAATCACATGGCAGTTGCTTCAATGCATTTAGGGGTGTGGTCCTGATCAAGACAATCTCCTGAACTCCAAACTGAATGTCAGAATGGGAAAGAAAGGTGATTTAAGCAATTTTGAGCGTGGCATGGTTTTTGGTGCCAGACGGGCCGGTCTAAGTATTTCACAATCTGCTCAGTTACTGGGATTTTCACGCACAACCATTTCTAGGGTTTACAAAGAATGGTGTGAAAAGGGAAAAACATCCAGTATGCGGCAGTCCTGTGGGCGAAAATGCCTTGTTGATGTTAGAGGTTAGAGGAGAATGGGCCGACTGATTCAAGCTGATAGAAGAGCAACTTTGACTGAAATAACCACTCGTTACAACAGAGGTATGCAGCAAAGCATTTGTGAAGCCACAGCACGCACAACCTTGAGGCGGATGGGCTACAACAGCAGAAGACCCCACCGGGTACCACTCATCTCCACTACAAATAGGAAAAAGAGGCTACAATTTGCACGAGCTCACCAAAATTGGACAGTTGAAGACTGGAAAAATGTTGCCTGGTCTGATGAGTCTCGATTTCTGTTGAGACATTCTAATGGTAGAGTCAGAATTTGGCATAAACAGAATGAGAACATGGATCCATCATGCCTTGTTACCACTGTGCAGGCTGGTGGTGGTGGTGTAATGGTGTGGGGGATGTTTTCTTGGCACACTTTAGGCCCCTTAGTGCCAATTGGGCATCGTTTAAATGCTACGGGCTACCTGAGCATTGTTTCTGACCATGTCCATCCCTTCATGACCACCATGTACCCATCCTATGATGGCTACTTCCAGCAGGATAATGCACCATGTCACAAAGCTCGAATCATTTCAAATTGGTTTCTTGAACATGACAATGAGTTCACTGTACTAAAATGGCCCCCACAGTCAGCAGATCTCAACCCAATAGAGCATCTTTGGGATGTGGTGGAACGGGAGCTTCGTGCCCTGGATGTGCATCCCACAAATCTCCATCAACTGCAAGATGCTATCCTATTAATATGGGCCAACATTTCTAAAGAATGCTTTCAGCACCTTGTTGAATCAATGCCACGTAGAATTAAGGCAGTTCTGAAGGCGAAAAGGGGTCAATACCGTATTAATATGGTGTTCCTAATAATCCTTTAGGTGAGTGTATATGGCATGTAGTCCTGCTGTGATCGGTAAATAACCTGCCTTTCTTAGAATTACATAAAATGAGCAGATTGGTTTGGAATATTGTTACAATAAGTTGTAATTTTCTGAACTATACAATTATCACTAATTTTTTTTATCTTAAGCATTTTTTTTTAATGTAAAGAGTATATTTGGATAATTACAAAACATTCAATGTCTTGTATTTTTTCTAATTTTTACTTTTATGAATATGTAAAGCAACATACCAACCATAAAATCTGAGAAAGGGGGAGGGACTCTTGATAGCCTCCAAGTAGTTTGTGAAATACTGGTCGATAAACATTTTTGCTGGTTTACATTTCTCCTCCTATTCACAAGGGCAATGATACTAATCTATTGTCTGCTCCTCTTTGTAATTTCTCTACTTCTGTGCTTACAAAGTAATTATGTCAAGGGCCACTTTCTACATAAACAGGGTACACCACCACATTTTGCCCTGGAACTATATTAACATTCCACCCAACACAAGTTCCTCATTGTTTCAAAACAAAAAAGCAAATGCCCTATTTTTAGCCATTTCCTGCTAGCAATTCTTTCACTCATCTGACTGTACCCACAATCTGTATAAAATAGTATTGTCCTGTTTCACTCCACCTATTCAAGAGCCAAAGTGTAGATGTAGAAGGGGAGCCTGTGGGGGGTACTAGAATATAACAGAAAATACCTTAAAGCTTGCACTGCTTTCTTACAGCGATGGATCAGCAGTTCACAGAAACAGGAATCATTCAGGATGGCCATCAGAAAAGAACCTTGGAAAGCTCTGCTCAAAATGGTCTATCCAGGCTTTAGCATGACCCCTGGTTAGGTCACCCTAAATCAAGTGAGTGCAAATGTGGGTTTTCGCAAATGAATCTAATTGTTACTCCAGAGCCAGCCTCGTTACTGACAAGCACTGTCTCCACACTTCTCTTCATATGATTGGTTGGCCCTCCACTCACACGCTTTGATCCTGTAGCTTCATGGCTGTTACAAGGACAACTATCAACCATTAACAGTCGAAGCAAAGAACAAATTAGAACAACTGCATTTGATGAAAACATACAAAAAGTTTGGAATTTTCTTTAAAACTCTGATTGCTTTGTGGGACTACATAACAACTTTTTTTGTAGAATGTAGAGCTTGTTCAATTTCAGAAATTCTGTGTTTGTAATTTTAAACTATCAATCATATTATTATGCAGCACAGTACAACTATGCCGACCATAGGTTTGCATCCAGAGTTTGCAAAGTGCTTTTAGTAGTAAGTAAAGAGCTGAATAAATGTAAAAAAATAATAATTATTATTATACTTGATGATTTCTCAATTTCAAATTTTAAACGTTTTTCACTAAATGAACAATACATGAAGCTCTAGGACTCGCTGCCTCTATATGCCTTCACAGTACCTGAAACTTGATCTAAACGCAAAGTTTGTGTTCTGCTACTTTTTTGTTTACAAAAATGGCATTGCAAATCACACATGTGATGATAGTTCTTTTTTAATTTTGTTAAATGCTGTTTGTAATTTGCCTGGGTCAGATGAGAGCAAATATTTATTTTATTTCAAAAGGGAAATACATGTAACAAAGGAGCTATAGAATTAAGTAGCTGAGACTCGAGTAAAGGTGCACCAGTTCTGCATTACATTGACCTCTGTGTGAAAGTGGAACAAAAGAAGCCATCATTCAAAAAGAACCATTTGAAAGCATGTTAGAAGTTTGCTAGAAAGCATTTAAGCAACAAGAGAGAGATATGTGAATAAGTTTTGCAATCAGATGAGGCAAAGAGAGAATGTTTTGGTCAAAATTCAAATTGATACCTGGGAAGCAATTGTAACACTACCAACACCTCAAAAAACATCATTCTTACAAAGAATTATGCTGGTGGCTGGATTATACTGTGGGATTGCTTTTCTGGGTATCTGATTAAGATAAAAGGAAAATGGATAAATAAAAACACAAGCAGATACTACAAGAGAATGTTATTCAGTTTACTAAAAAAAAGCAAAGCTTGAGTGAACGGTTATTTTCCAATTGGGCAAAGATATTAAACATAAAGCCACGTGGTGTGTCCCAATGACAAAATTATGAATGCCCTACAATGACCCAATTGAAGTCCTGATTTTAATTCAATTGATAATTTGTGACACTGTTTGTAAATTGCAGTACACAAACATCATCCGACTATCCCAAATGACCTGAAGCAAATTTGTCTGGAAAAAAATGCAACATAAACTCCCAAACAGCATGCAAAACTGATAGGTACAGTTCCACAAAAGACTTGAAACAAAGGGTGGCTCTTCAAAATATTAAACCCTGGGGACAGATTACTTATGCAACAGAATTTTTTCTTTTTCTTTTTTCCTAACATATAACAATACATTAAAAATACACTTCTGAGTTTCAGTGTTTTGAAATGAAAAAAGTCTGAATTAGTGTTAGCCACCATAATTTGTGTTAATACAAATTGTAATTTACTTCATGAGGTAGAAGTGCACAATTAATTGGAATAATTGCATCAAATATTTTAAATATTAAAATGAGTGCTTTAATCTAGATGTTTAAAGTCTAAATATTTGATTGCAACAGAAATTTGTAATTTTTCACCATCTGATAGATATCCATAGAAGGGCAGATCTATACTAATAAAAGGCAAAGCCCTCACTGACTCACTCACTCACATCACTAATTCTCCAACTTCCCATGTAGGTAGAAGGCTGAAATTTGGCAGGCTCATTCCTTACAGCTTACTTACAAAAGTTAAGCAGGTTTAATTTCGAAATTCTACACGTAACGGTCATAACGGTTGATAACGGTCGACAACCTCCGCCATGTTGAACTTTCTTATTTATGGCCCCATCTTCACGAAATTTGGTAGGCGGCTTCCCTGCGCTAACCGAAACCGATGTACTTACTTATTTCGGTGGTATGACGCCACTGTCGGCCACCATATTGAACTTTCCAACTGTCTTTGTTACTTACAATACAATACAATACAGTTTATTTTTGTATAGCCCAAAATCACACAGGAAGTGCCGCAATGGGCTATAACAGGCCCTGCCTTTTGACAGCCCCCCAGCCTTGACTCTCTGAGAAGACAAGGAAAAACTCCCAATAAAACCTTGTAGGAAAATGGAAGAAACCTCGGGAAAGGCAGTTCAAAGAGAGACCCCTTTCCAGGTAGGTTGGGCGTGCAGTAGGTGTCAAAAGTAGGGGGTCAATACAATACAATATACACAACAGAACAATTCCTTAAGACAGCATAATAAAAATTTTAGAATTACGGTTTAACAGTAGATGATATGACATAATTAGGTTTCGATATTTTTAGAGTCCTGGAGACCTCATCCATCTAGCTGCATCTCCATTTGGCCATGCCACGGCTGAAACATTGCTCCGATGAAAGGACCCCTCTTTCCCATGATTCCTGTGATCCTCCATCAGGGATGACTTTACCATAGGCAGGCAAACAACTTGGCAGGTGGGCCGTGGCACCAATGGCCACATTTGGGTACCGAGAAAGAAACAGAATAGGTGAGGGTTAGTATTCAAATATAATTATCATGTTACTTATGTTATAGTGCTAATGACTAACAACAGAGATGCAGTATGTACAGTTAATCAGCAGCTCTAGTCAGGATATGCTAAACTGAAGTAGTGAGTCTTCAGCCGGGATTTAAAGGCTGAGACCGAGGGGCATCTCTTATGGAAGCAGGAAGACCATTCCACAGTTTAGGGGCCCTGTAACTAAAAGCTCGACCTCCCACTGTTATTTTATTAATCCTTGGAATCCTAAGCAGACCGGCATCTTGAGATCTTAATGTGCTCAGGTTTGTAAGTCATGATAAGTTCAGACAAGTAAGCGGACCTTGGCCATTTAATGCTTTATATGTTAAAAGGAGGATTTTGAAATCTGCCCTAAATTTAACTGGGAGCCAGTGTAAAGATTTAAGAACTGGGGTTATGTGTTCATATTTTCTTGTTCTTGTAATAATTCTTGCAGCGCATTTTGGATTAACTGGAGGCTGTATAGAGAACAGTTTGAACAGCCAGTGAACACCGCATTGCAGTAGTCAATCCTACTAGAGATAAATGCATGAATTAATTTCTCACAATCCTGTTTATTTAGAAAGCGCCTTAATTTCCTAATATTTTTAAGATGGAAAAAACATGTTTTGGACGACTTTGTAATATGCTTTAAATGACATGCTAGAGTCAAAGATAACTCCTAGATTGCGGGCTGATTCAGTAAAATTAATTGGGATTCCAACTGAGTTAAATGACGACAAAATATTGCTGTGATCAGCGTCATTCCCTCCAACAATTAACATCTCTGTTTTATCTGTATTTAAAGACAAGTAGTTCTCATTCATCCATTCCTTTAATTCACTAACACAACTAATTAAAGACAACATCGGAGAAACTTCATTTGATTTAAATGAAAGGTATAACTGGGTGTCATCTGCATACGAGTGAAAATTAACATTATGTTTCCTAATGAGAGATCCCAGTGGAAGCATGTAAAGTGAAAACAGTAAAGGTCCCAGTACTGAGCCCTGCGGACACCATATTGAACTTCTGTGTATAATGATGGAGTACTGTCAGCACATTTCTGTACATACTGGAATCGATTTGATAAATAAGAACTGAACCAAGCGAGCACGGGCCTGTAAGCCCAACATCGTTTTCTAGCCTGTGCAGTAAAATAGAATGGTCAATGGTGTCAAATGCTGCACTTAAGTCCAACAACATAATTACAGTGGAATTTCCTTCATCAGAGGATATCAGAATGTCATTTACAACCCGTGTTAGTGCCGTTTCTGTACTATGACCAGTGCGAAAGCCAGACTGGAATTTCTCAAATAAATTGTAATGCGTAAGGTGTGACTGAAGCTGACTGGCGACTACTTTCTCTAGTATTTTAGAGAGAAATGGTAAATTTGAAATAGGCCTATAGTTATTTAGTATGTGTGGGTCTAGGTCTGACTTTTTAAGTAAAGGTTTAATGACTGACACTTTTAGTGCATCAGGTACTGTGCCATGCAATAATGAATTATTGATAATGTTTAGAATAGGTGCTACAAGAACATCCATTGCACTTTTACTAGTTTTGTTGGCACTGGATCTAGGGAACAAGTAGTGGGCTTCATTTTAAATTAAAGTTAAGACTTCCTGCTCAGTTACAGGATTAAAATTATTAAAGTGCTGAATGCAATGTGAGACAGGGTCTGCTAAGCTAGTATTTGGTTTGTACTGTGATGCTGAGATCTGGGATCTTATATTTTTAATTTTCTCATTGAAGAAGTTCATAAAGTCTGTACTGCTAATATCTGTTGGTATTTTGCACTGTTGATCTGAATTCCCATTTGTTAATTTAGCCACTGCTCTAAAAAGTACCCTAGGATTTTTATTATTGCTATCTATTAATGTAGAATAGTATTCTGAGCGAGCTTTAAAGAGGGCCTTTTTATATTTATTAACACTCTCTGTCCATGCAATTTGAAAGACATGTAGCTTTGTTGTTCTCCATCTGCGCTCCAGTTTTCGACACTCTAATTTAAGAGCTCGAGTGTTTTCATTAAACCAGGGAGAGTTTCTATGTGCTTTGATCATTTTTGTTTTAAGGGGAGCCACTGTGTCCAGAGCATCTCTCAAGGTCACATTATAATGTGATGTTAGCTGATCTAAATTGTTTTCCACGTTTACATTTGATGTTAACTGATCTAAATGGTTTTCCACAATTACACTCGACTTACTCAAGGTATCTATAAATTTTGAAGCAGAATTACAATCTAGATGTCGCACTGTCTTTGTTTTAATCTGCGAGTGCGCTGGCATGGGCAGAACTAAATCAAAAATAATTAGTACTTATGGGCCCATCTTCAAGAAATTTGGTACGCGGGTTCCCAACGCTAACTGAATCCTACTTACGTACATATATACGTCCATAGCCTGCAGCTCGTTCACGGTGTGAGGGGCGTTGGGTTCCCCATCCCAACGCCTCCGACGCTGTTGGCTGCCTGCCTATATAAGGCCGTCGATCGCTACAGTCTCTACATTCCCTTCCTTGCTTTGCCACGGAATTCATGTCTCCCAGCTGATAACTACAGCCTTTTTATTTAATCCACGGCTTCTCCGCTTTTTTATTGTTCGTTTATTACGATTATAGTTATTGCGTAGGTATTTTAGACTTACTTTACATTGTTCAGATACCCATTTCCTTTATCGTTCCAACCGTACCCCCATTAACATGTCTATCGAGGTGATCACCATCGATCAAAGAACTGTCACTTACTGAGTGGTTTCCATGAACAGAGATGGCACCTACCTTTTCCATTTTCTTTGTTACATATTGCACGGCCATATCAGGCTCACTCTTGATATCCGGAGGAACATTGTGTCTTATGTATTGAATGACTGGGACAGGTCCAAGGTGTGGACTGATGACACTACAGGAGATAATTATACTACACAGGAGCACTAGAAGAGTGAAATGCTTAAGCCCTTCACCTATGGTTCTGCATGTGAGTTGATGGCTGCCGCTGAATTGCTTGGTTGTCGCTTTCAAGTGTACCGAAATGGTCAAATATTTTACACCTTTCAACAAGCGCCAATGCCTTTTAAACGTCTTAGATTCACAGGTGACGATTTCAGTAGTGGACACTTTGATGTTTATGAATGTTTAAACTCTCAAAAGCTAGATGTGAAGTTATCAATGAAACTGGTTGTGTGCTTACAACGCTTGACAGATGCCGAATGTCACTTCAACACAAGTCCTGCAAATACTGTCGTATTCGAAACAAACCATGAAAGTCAAACCGATTATGACAGCATCAATCCAAGCTGTGAGATTTGAAACAAGATTACTTTTCACATCGCCAACTGTACATTGCATGCTCAAGAGTAAGCTCCGCGCACAGCTTGGTCATATTACAACCAGAGGGCCGAACTAACAAGGTGGTATACAAAGAGATCCTTAACAAATAATTATTGGTATATTTTCCCTCACTTTAAAAAGGTTTAATTTTCTTCCTAATAAAAATTTTAAGGCAGTATTTCGCCGCTGCAGAGCGCGGGTATTTTGCTATCCCTAATAAAGGATAAAAAAATCAAAAGTAACATCATATCCGTACCCACTGACCAAGACATGGTCTAAAACAATACCTCCCATACTTGAAATTTGTTATTATTAACCTTCTGAAAGTGGCTGTTAGAGGGCTAGAACCACCGGTAAAGAATCAAAAAGGAAATATATTATTGTATTTGTGATCAGCAAATACGAAATAGCATAAACAACTCTACACAAGCCTATATTACTGATCCCCATTTTTTTGAAGTTTTGTGAAAAGGAGTAATTGACCACTTATATCCCATTAAGAGATAAACACTTGGAATCAGTTGATTTGGCATGCACAACTTCAAGTTCTCCAGATCATTTCTGCTGAAGGCACCTATTTGTTTACTGTTTATCACTGGGGTGGAATGTCCTGTGCACAACATGGTTCAAAATAGCCTAAAACTATTATTTTTTTATCTAGATTGCCAAAACTATGGAGAAACCCCAAAATGCTTGTTGTCTTGCATAACTACGCATCAAGATGAGTCGAATGGTTTATGATATGTGGGGCATTTCTAGTACTGGCTAGCCAGGAGGCTCTGGACAAGAAAATGTTAAGAAATTTCAAAGCTTTCGTAAGTAATTCTTATGAACAGAATATCATAGAAAATATCAGTGTTCTTAAGTAAAATTGTTGAAGTGTCAAACTTCTTTTACAATACGCATATATATATATATATATATATATACAGTGAACACCAGGGGTCGCTGTTGTCCTGTTTGATCCAACAGACAGACGCTGACACCAGGTAAAAACACTAAGAAGTATTCTTTTTATTCTTTTTTTCCCTCTGTAGTGCCTCCAAAGCACCCTAGCCACAGCAAATACAAATAAATCAAAACAAAAACACAATACTTTCCCTCCTGTCCTCCCAGCAGCTCTGTCACACTCCCTCCCAACTCCAGCTCGCCCGCTGGGTTCCCGTCCATCCTTTAAATTATCTTTGACCCGGAAGTTCTTCTGTCCTTCTGTCCATGTGATTCACCAGCACTTCCGGGTCAGATGGAGACTTGTATTTTCTTTAGCTCGGAAGTACTTCTGTCCTTCCGTCCCCATGACTTGGGAGTACTTCTGGGCTATATTGGAAATGGAAATCCCCGTGTCTCCCTCCAGTGTCCCCTGGTGGCACCCACGGTACCAGGCAGGGCTGTGAAGCAGTCACAGGAGAACCATGGGGAGACATTGTACATATGACGTCGTTTAACATCCTCCCCAGTTCTCCGTGGACAATTTCTCCACACATGGCCCGGTTGGGGGCATCCATAGCACAGCCACCTTCTCCCTGATAGTCTCATCCTACGAGACTAAAAACAAGTTGGAAACGCTTGCTCCGCCCCTCTAACAGCTGAGGATGAACCATCAGTCGCACATAAACTCGCAGTTCCACGCTGTATTATCTCAGGAGACCCTCATTTCTCTTTCGGATCTCCTTTTTGATCTGGGGCTTTCTCACAATCTGGGTCTCTCTATGCAAAAGAGAGAGACCCTTTGCTGTTTGTACCTCTTATGATTTATGAATGACCGGTGCCAATGTCTTAAGGATCGAATCAATCCGTGAGTCAACACTACCCCGCTGCTCCGCCTCGTTCGATCCTTCCACCGGACACTTGGTCATCATTATGTTCTCAACTGTAGGGCTTGAGGTTACTTGATACCTGCTACTAATCTAATAATAGATCATGGGGCTATTTCACTCTGCGTCCCTCTTTCTTGTACAGTACTGGTAGCACTTACCTGTAACGCCGAATTAACCATCTCAGGGAGCTCCTGATTAAATCGCCAAAGGTACTCCTCCACCCGTTTCAAAGGCGTTTCAGCCATTGTTCCTCCTTGATCAGTTTCTTCATTGATTTTAAAACCTGGAAGAAACTTTGTACGGGCTAGATCAGCTTTTCCAGCTCCTGCACATCAATATTGTTATTTTGATCGACTGGTGACATGCTCTGACCTTCATAAGCCCCAGCCGTGAGCTGGCAACCATGCCATTTCCCAGTGCATGTACTGTTGGGACTCGCACAGACTCTTGGGAGTTGGAGTTTCTAATATTAGAATTCTGGGGTGCCACCACTGGCTGACTACGATCCGCCTGTTCTAATTTATCGGCGGGCTGTTCAGTCATATCTCATCCCTCTTTAACTCTGTATATAGCGGGTGGTGCTTAACTCACCTCCCCCTTCCCCTTCAGGGAGTTCGGATAACGCTGACCTTCTCCTCCCCACAATCCTTTGGGGCAGGTCACATGTCCTGCTTTGGCAAACTGCAGGAAACCCTCCTTGTCACTCGGCTGACTATCGGAGAGGCATTCCTCGTCTTCAGGTTTGTACCAGGCTCTTCACCAGTCTTCATCTGTGAGGTACGTGCACGTGACAAAATTTATTAACTCATAAAATTTCTCGAGTCCCTCCCCGGCACGTACCTCATCCTGGATGTTAATATCCGGAAGATTATTTCCCTGAATACGACGATCTCTTCCTGTCTCTTCACTGACGTCGACAATTCCGAATGTGGGTTTCCTAGTTGTGCTGCCAATTTGCCTCGTCTTCTTTTTCCCCATGCTGGACCAATATAAAGTGAGGCCTCCGTTGTGTTGCAGTGCTCTCTGTTGGGTTAGTGTTCATGTTAATTTTAAAGGTTTTCTGACCAAACTGATTGCCTGAATCCTGCCGGCTATGCCAGATGTGAACACCAGGGTTCGCTATCGCCCCGTTAGACCCAACAGACAGACACTGACACCAGGTAAAAGCACTAAGAAGTATTCTTTTTATTCTTTTTTCCCTCTGTAGTGCATCCAAAGCACCCATCCCACAGCAAAAACAAATACATCACTACAGAAACATAATACTTTGTCTCCTCTCCTCCCAGCAGCTCTGTCACACTCCCTCCCAACTCCCACTCACCTGCTGGGTTCCCATCTGTCCTTTAAATAGTCTTGGACTCAGAAGTACTTCTGTCCTTCTATCCCCATGACTTGGGAGTACTTCTGGGCTATATTGGAAATGGAAATTCCCGTGTCTCCCTGCAGCATCCCCTGGCGGCACCCACGGTACCCAGCATGGCTGTGAAGCCAAACTCCATCTCCAATAGTGCCCTGCGGGAATCTGGGGCACTGCTAAGCTGCAGAGAAGTCGCCCACTACCGTCCTGGGGGTTTTGTCCGGGTTGAGCTGCCAGCCGTCCATCACAATATATATATTCGTAATAATAAGTAAATGATAAATTATGAATATCTTAAGCTAAAGAGTCTAGTACTCATAGATTCCAGGAAAAATAACCTCCCGGAGAGTCGACAATGGGGGTAATTGTAATGATCTACAACAAGTTTCTGATGATGACTTTCTCATTTTTAAGGCAAATGTTTCCTATCTATTCTGAAATCGTGTTTCAAGGGTATGGAGTATTTCTGCTACAGTAGGCCCCGAGTTGCCCTACATAGATGTACTGACACTCTTTCCAAAAAATATTTTTAATTCTTTTCACAGGCAATTCAGATTTTTGTCCTAGCATATGATCACCTCAAGGATGAAATGAAGGAAAAATATACTGTAGCCGCAGCTGACTACACACCAGAATGGGTTAAAACTGTCTTTTTGCTTTTGGTTACACAGAGTGCACATTGTACAGAGGAGAATTTAACAGTCATTTTCTCTTTTGCTTGCTGCTAGCAATTGCATACTGAAAAGCAGATAGAAAAGAACTTTTGTGAAATAATTAGTTTCCTTTTTTCTCTCTTCCACCAGGAGTGCATGTAAAGTGGGAAGTAAAAACACTTGTAAGATTGTATTCATTTTGTCTAACAGAGCTCAACACAAATCTAGCCAAGGAAGTGTATACAAAGAAAGATGCATTCAGCTATAGTTTTATGTGGTATATTTAAAATAACTGTTGTATTGTGTAATCCAACCAGGTAAAATATACTTTGGTCATAGAATGCATAATGTGTCTTTTCTGTAATCTGTAAATTAACTTTACACATATTTGACCTTGAGAAGCATCTAAATGAAATGTTTCTTTTTAAGTAGCTGCATGGTGCTTTTATTTGTTTATGAGCAAAGAAACCTAGTGTGTGAATCCTGGAAAATTCTGAATGATTCCTAATAAAACTATTCTCTGTGACTGAGTGTGTACATGTATTATTGCAAAGCTGCAAAACAATTTTGGTTGTAAAATCTGTTGAGGAAGAAGGAGTTACATTGAAAGTCAAAGTAAATGGGGGTCCTAATACCCAACATAACATATTTATGTATCCAGTTTTCCCTCAATAACTATTACAATGCATAAAACTTTGAAAAGGTCAGTAGTATTACATAAGTAAATAATATATAAAGGTTATAATAATCATAGTATTAGCTGTTTTTGTTAAAATAATGCATTGATTTTTTTACCATATTAAACTTAAGTAATAATATGAACACTTCTTTCCATTTCTCTTGGCAATGATTAAAGAGAAAAAAATATACTAAGCAGGGCTTAATAGGCTTTCCTTATTCTAGCAATATAATTTAACTGTTCTTTTAAATTAAAAGACCATTTCAGGTCCAATGAGAGATATATTTCCTACAAGTCATCCTGGTCCTTTTACAGTAGGTAGTGTCAGGCACACCTCTGATGGGAGGTACACTGGAGGCATCTTTCACTATATATCCAGATCAGTTGGCTCCACTTATTCTGAATAAAGCCATTGCGTTGTCCTGGGATGATCCCAGATTGCAAAATTCATCACCTTCTTACACAGACTAAGCTCTGCAGGTTTCTGGCGTTTTCACACTTTGGTCATTTGAACTAACAATGATTTTTTCATTACTACTCAAAACTCATGACTAATCATGACGACTAGAAGGTAGACTGAAAGTAAATTAATATCTGTCTAACACTGAAAAGTGACTACATTAGTGTTTGGTATAAGGGACTGAACCTATCAAAATCACATTTGTTTTCACAAATATGCAGAGTAAATTCCTTTTGGGAGAACTCCATGCCTCAGAAATAAATGTGGTGATTTTTATCTATATTTACTAAACTTTTTTTTTTTTTAAATTGTATTAATTTTATTGTAATCATTCCATACAAATCAATCAATTTTTACAAAAAGTAGGATTGAGAACAAGTCGACCCCCACCCCTGAGAGAGAGAGAACATGTTCAACGGAGTAAAACTTAAGGCTTGTAAACATACCTAAATTGATGAGTTTGATAAGCCAATAGAGATGAATGGAGAAGAAAAAGAAATGCAGAAAGCTTTAAATAATTGCTTCCTCTGTGTTTTAAGAGCTTATTCTAAAATGTTAATGATTAGATCCTGCCATGTTTTGAAAAAAATCTTTGCAGAACCTCTAACTGAGTATTTCATTTTTTCCAATTTCAAATAGTATAAAACATTGGTTTCCCACTAACTTATAAGAGGAGAGTTAGGATTCTTCCAGTTTTGCAAAATAAGTCTGCGTGCCAAAAATGTAATGAATGCAATCACAGTTTGTTTGTCCTTCTCCACCTTAAACCCATCTGGAAGAACCCGAAACACAGCTGTTAGTGGGTTAGAAGGGATTGTGACACAAAAGCTGGTAATTAAAAATTTTGGTCCAGAATGATGTTAATTTGTTGCAGGACCAAAACATGTGACCCAGTGAGGCTGGGAATTGATTGCAGCATTCACAGGTTGGATCCTGCCCTGGAAACATTTTGGAGAGTTTTAGGCGAGACAGATGTGCTCGATATATAATTTTGAGTTGAATAATTGTATGCTTTGCACATATGGAACTTGAATGAATTCTCTGCATTGCTATTTTCCACTCCTTTTCTGATATATTAATTGAGAGATCTTTTTCCCAGTGTCCTCTTGGATCTTTGAAAGGGAGGGACTGTAAAATAATTTTATATATTGCAGAGATGGTGGGTGAGTCCTTGAAATTGAGCAATATTTTTTCCAGCATGGACGAGGGTGCAAGATGAGGAAAATCGGCCAGGTTCTGTTTAACAAAGTTCCTAATTTGAAGTGAAAGAAATGTGTAGCTGGAATTTTAAATTTGGAACGTAATTGTTCAGAGATGTTGTCTATATAAAGATCTCTAAGCAAGTTAATCCCAAATTTTTTCCAGATATTGAAAACTGCATATGTTGTGAAGGTTGAAAGAGGTGGTTCTCTTGCAGAGGTGCCACAGATAAAAGCTTCTCCATCTTAAAATGCTTTCTACATTGGTTCCATATTCTGAGTGAGTGAAGCACAATTGGGTTATTAGTATATTGCCGATAGCTTGCATTTATTGGGGCACAGAGCAGGGAATATAAAGAAGTACTGCAGGATTTTAGTTCTATTGCGGACCAGGCCTGTGTATGTTCTTCTATTTGTGTCCAGGTTTTTATAGCTTGTATGATTGCTGCCCAGTAATAAAACTGAAAGTTAGGTTACTATAAACATTTTATAGTAACACTGAACATGCGATAATACACTAGTACTAGTGTATTTAACATAACACACTCTCACCCTGTTGACTCACCTCCCACCACATCCAGAAAATGGTCATATCCTTTTGCCACATATGTTGTTTTTATTTTGACAAATCTAAATCTAATACTGTGGACTTTTCAACACAAAAGTGTGTGTTATTCCCTCCTCTCTCTCCCGCTTTCCTTACATCTTTGATGTCAGTCTTCTACGTTTGATGGTTTCACAAGTTATTAGGGGGTTTGTGGTGTCACATGGAATATTTAATATATTTTCATACCAGATAAACAAAAGCTGTTTGTGGTGTGTCTTGCCATTGTTTATAGGCTATGTCTCACATTACATATTACCACAATAATCAGTATGTTAAATAGAAAGCTGGCCAACACTCGGCCAGAGAATTCTCGTGCCAATAAGCAAGGCTAATTTTACTTCTCAAACATTATGTAACCCAATGGAAAAAAAAAACTGGACTGCAAACCATAGTTTAAGAAACTCTGCCCATGGGTACTTGATGACAGATGGTGCAACAGATATCCAGTGTGTCTGACGCTTTCCTAGAGATGTAGGGTGTGGAGGGATGATAGCACAGTGTTCCTAGCAAACAAAAATGGAACCAGATTGTTTATTTAACTGCTTCTACAGGGCAGCAAATAGGTATGGTGTAGTACAAGAATTTTCATTATACGGCCCAGAGGAGCCGAAAGTTTTCCAGCTTTGTTATATTTTTCTGTACTAGATTTTACTTGTGATGTACAGTATTTTTAAAATAAATACACCCTTTTTGGCTTTTTTATTGGCATTAAAAGATGCCATAAAACACTGTGGTTTCATGACAATTTAGCTACAATCTACTGAAATAAGATGACAGTATAAATTGTAATATAAAAAAAAGGTTGATGAATGCAGTTTCTTTTAAGCTGTCAGTTGTGTCATAGGCTTAATAAACAAGGACCTGTTCTCACCTATAATATCCCCAATTTACCCTCAACTTGTTTATGTATTGGTAAGGTGACAGAGTACAATACCTTTCACTGACACCGATCATAGACAGAGTAC
This sequence comes from Polypterus senegalus, assembly GCF_016835505.1. Taxonomy (NCBI): domain Eukaryota; kingdom Metazoa; phylum Chordata; class Cladistia; order Polypteriformes; family Polypteridae; genus Polypterus; species Polypterus senegalus. The sequence continues at coordinate 149,649,301 of NC_053158.1, forward strand.
ACCAGGATTAACTACACAAGTCATTTATCATTACCTTACTCAGAGACAGCAAACAAACTATGTATTAATCAATAGGGAGAGAAGGCATAATGTTTTATTCACTCATTATGCTTTAACCATACATTTTCTTAATTCCTAAAATATACCTAAAGTTGAAGTGAATTGATATCATATGTGTGTGGGCCTTTACCCCAGATCCAATCTACGGTTAATTTCCCAAAAGCTTCATAATGCTAAATATTTCATTATGTTGTACTTAAGATCATTCATTAATTAACAATAGTTTCACAAAACATTTTATAACTAAAGTAGTATTTAATCTCTTCGTAAATTAACGATTGATCCAACCCACTCATTATTTTTAACTTTGCTCTTTATTTAGGCTAGCTTGCGATTCTATCACAGAGGCACAGAGGTCACCCTGAGTGAAATACAAAACACACACTGACACTCTTATTTGGACAATGTAATAATAATAACAATAATTGAATGCTGCAACATACAGTAAACATAAAAATATAATGTAGGTTATAAGTTAGCACAAAAGGGAGTCTTCATAGCTTTAAAACCTGTAAACAATTTGAACACATAATTAATTAGATGATGAGTTAACTAATAAAAATCACTATGTAACCAGTCACATACTTTGATGTTCTTGTTATCAATAGTTTGCTCCTCTAATGTGGACACTGGGGAGGAGCCCAACAAAGAAGTACTTTAAACTCACTTGTTAAAAGTTAAATAATGAAGAGCTTCAGGAAACACTCATAAATGCACTTGTTCTTTATCAACATCTTTAGTCACTAAGATGGACTGTTTTTGGGAAACAGTATCAGTACTTATTATCAATACCTAGGTAACCAATGTGCTTAGTTCTCAGGTAGAAGGTCTTCTTGCATTATGCAGTGAGCTGGTCAGTCTTTCTGGCAGGACCTCTGGCTGAAAAGGCTGGAGTGATAACCAGATTGTTGAAATTGCCATGGTATGTATGTCATTTTCACACTTTCCTGAGGCATTTTTGGGCCAATGGAGCATCGATGAGTAAGGGATAAAACCCTTCCTATCATGGCCTCTGTACCTTTGACCATTCCCATCCAGGTCTTTTCGATTCTGCCATTAGTCAATGTTTATCCATAGCAACTCTCTCACTGGACATCATACTGAACAGTACTTGCGCTTTTACATGTTCAGCCCATGCTGATGTCAAACTCCCATCCTTTACCAAGCAGCTCAGCAAATCTTATAATAGAATAATTGCTAGACAAAGTAATTTAACCCTAAACTTTCTGATAGCGTTCTAGTACATGCTTTTATCACTATTATGTGTCTATTCAATATCTTGCATGCATAAGAGGTGGGAAACACACACAGTTTGTAATTATTCACAGTCCTTCCCCAACTTAGTATTAATAAGGGCAATTAACAAGGAATATGATCTGTGTAGACCTCTGATCATTTTTTCAGTACAGAAAGTAAACGATTACACAGGAAATGCAAATTTAGCAATTGTATTAAAATGCATTGTCAGCAATTCTACAATAATTATGCATTTGACATTTCAAGTGTAACATGCATTAATAAACAAATTTACATTTTACATATTATTTTAGACTTTATTTATGGTAATTAGTATCATTTTATCACAGCCAGGTTATGCTTTTTAGATTTCCAATTTGAAGATGGGTTATGCAGATGGATTATTCATTAAACAGCATGTATTCTCCTGAGTTTTCAATGTTTACTCTAAGTAAGTTAAATACATATATGTTAAAACTGCACTAAACAAACTCTAGCCATATGTTTCAAATCCCAAGAGACAAGATAGTAAAATTTACAGAGCGGAACACAACACCAGTGTAATGAACTTGCATACCAAATTCAGTCTCTATCAGCAGCAGAATTGATCTTGATTTTTAAGATTTATTTTTATATTTTTTTAATTTGCACCATAGATGATACTATCCATACATTGTTGTTTAGTACTATGTACCTAATTACTGGGATAATTTCCAGATTCATTTTAAATATTATTATATCATTTCAGTGTTCAGTAATTAGGAAGAAATAAAGTCCTAGCTGAGTGAATACCTCTTCAAATCATTATTTCCTTGTTCCACTGTCATATCCCACACTCATATGGCTATGCCAATATAAAACATTTTAAAAGTACTATATTTTACAAAGGGAAATTATACAAATAGTTATTAAATCCTTAATTTAAATGTTTTATGGTACATTATTGATTCAATGAAAACAAACTTCTTTAAAAAAAAAGTTATACTGTAAAATTCATATTTTTACCAATCAAGAAACAAGAATACAGAGCTGCACAAACAAAGCCTTGGCTACAACAATGCCACAACCGTCCCATGAAAACTGCGAATGTAAGAATTCAAGCGTCGCCCCCAAAAGATTTCAGCACTTTGTATACTTCAGTCAAAAATATTATTAAACAAATGTAACTTATTTAGTGGTTGACTTGGAATATCATTTTGCTACTGTGGCACCACATAACAGTGTGTTTCCTAGTACATGTAAAGTTTACCTTCAAAATGGCCTTGTGTATTTTAAACAATGAGTGGTTATTTAATTTCTTATTATGGAAACTGTACTGATCAGGCATTCGAAGATAATTTAAAAATCTACTGTAAATGGAGACAATGCTTTCTAGATTGTAGGCTCTAAAAAAAAGCTAACAGGGCTCTTTGACACTTTGGCCAGCCAGCAGTGGCAGCTATTCCGGTATTGCTTCAAACGTTGAAGCAAAACTGTTGAACTCATCTGAGAGATTGGATAGATTAAGTCTAGAAAGCTTGCAGCTGAGCTTACATCCATCCATTCATCCATTATCCAACCCGCTATATCCTAACTACAGGGTCACTGAGCTTACAGTACCCAACTAAAGTGTAAACAACATTATTGATGCCTTAGGATATTCATATGCATGTTAGGTTTCTGTCGTTCACAAATTTGCAGAAATGTCATTCTTTATTTTGCCTTATTTCTTGCAACTACATCACACAGGCACAGAAGTTGTCCTAAGTGAAACAAAAAAACACACTGACGCTCTTATTTGAACAATGTAATATTATTATTAATAATAATAGGACAATGATTCAATATGTACTGTAATTATAATGTAAGCTATAAAATTCCACAAAAGGGTCTCTTTGTTCCTTCAACGCATGTAGTGAATTAATGAGTAACCAATCAAACCCACCATGTCACTGGTCAAATCCTTTAAAGTTGGAAGGTGAATCTCCCCTTAGTAGTGGCAACTACAATAGCACCCATGTAAAGAATAGTGCAACTCAACTGGTGCCACTGTTAGAGACAGCACCGTCCAAGAAGTCAATTTGCTGGTCTAGATGCTGGTTTTGGGCAAACATGAACCCCTTGATTCATCTTAGTAATAATCAACATTTACTAAAAAAATACAAGCTGCCCAGGGGTGAAATTATGATGCTTATTGGTTTGGTGCAGGACAAATTGGTAAGAGAAGCATGCTGCAAAGTTGTACTCAGTCCCACTGTGCAGCTTTTGACAGCTCTCTTTTTCTGCGCCACCGGTGGATTCTTGCAGACTGTCAGTGACGCACTTAGCCTCAGCAAGGCTACTGTGTCTAAATCTCTACATGTAGGGACTAGATTACTGTTGCACTCTACATGCAGCTACATACAGTTTCCAGCAGGACAGGTTGCCTTGCATGACATGTGGAGATTTAGCCCCGAACACAGACACCAGATGTCAATAAACACACACGTTTAATATTTTCTTCAGAGTAAACAGCACCTCACAATGCCCTTCTAGTAAGCACTCCATCCCTTTCTTTTTCCTTCTTCTTCTCTTCTGTCAACCTCATTCCTCCTCTCACAAGCTGTGCCTACTTTCTCCCGACTCGAATAATGGAGTGAGGTGGCCCCTTTTATAATGCCCCGGATGTTTTCCAGGTGCTCCATGAAGATCTTCCGGCAGCACTTCTTGGTGTGGCGGAACTGCTGCCCTTGCATCCAGAGGCACTCCAAGTGTACTTAGTTCCTGTTCTGGCAGCACTTCCTGTTGTGGCGGAAGTGCTGCAATCCAAGGATCTGTAGCCATCTTCCGGGCGCCCCCTGTCGGTGGCCATGGGCGCCAACAAGGTTGAGCTTCCAAGCTCTGCTCCCATGGTCCCCAGGTTAACCAGGACGTCTGCCCTCTCACGTCCCAGGAAAGGTATTGTCTCTCTCCTAGTCCTTCCTGGCATCCCGGCTGGGTAGGGTCCCCAGCCATCCGCCACAGTCACAAAGATTGGTTTTCATCCCATTGCAGAGGTTGGAATGCTCATCCCTATTCACACTCCCTGCCACTTGAATTCATACTACAACAGGTCAGAAAGGGTTCTGTGTGCTAAATGTCCAGGTGATATACAGCTATAAGGGACTCTCTACAGACATTGTGACCAAGTGGCTTGGTAGTACACATGATGAGTATATCTGGTCAAACTTTGGAATGTGTCAGATGGCAAAGGATGGTGCATTTTCTGGTGGCTAGTTCTCTTCATAAATACCTAACTCCAGTGTAACATCCCCAAAATGTGGCTGAGGAGAGGTACAAAACCTCACACTAAAGCACATGTAGCCTTATAAAGCGTGCTCTGGGCATGTGGAAGATGTGCATTCGGTACCTGCACAAGTCTTTAGGGGTGTCTAAGATTTTCACCTGAATGCCGCTGTGCTGTTTTTCTTCTCATACATGCTGGCATATCAGTTCCTCAAGATCAACCGTGAGATGACATTGAGGAAATAATCCTGAAGTGGCAGGAGAGAGGAGAAAGGGACTCCAGACTGGAATGGAAGCTAGACATTTAATAGGAAATGTGTTTGCCTGGATTTTTAAATATATTTGTTTTTGATTTAAATCAACAAATACATATATTCACACATTTTAAACTAGGTATTTATATTTAATGTTTTAGAACATATAACAAAAAGTGTCTGAGGGGACAAACAAAATAAAGGAGAGGCAAAATATATACATATGGTAAGGAAAAAAAGCCTTCAAGACACTGGGTCTGTTTGGACTGGCGTATGTGTATGTGCAATGAGAAACTATTACTAAAAAACTTATCATAATACTTGCACTCTCCATCCAGCCTAACAACACTCTGTAAGTAATTTAAAAATATAGCGCTTCTTAATTTTTTTGCAATTCCCCCTTCAAATTCCATTCAATGCTGGTTCATAGATAGGATTAATTTTATAATTACAGGTACATATGAAAAGAATTAATAAAAAGTTATTCATTCATTTATTTACAAATCAATTTTAGTAGTGTTCAAATTGTTTTGACATTTTAGTTTATGTTTGCTAACTGGATAATATTCTATTAAATAATTAACAAATAATCTATTTTTAATTGATCACATCACTCAGACATAATTGTAAAGGATGCAAAGGGAATAATCAATAAACTATCAAGCAAATAAATGCCCCCAACATACAATTGGAAATGCAGTGGACCAAGTGCATTGTTCATGGTTCCTTCCTGGTGGCCAATTCTGACAACGTAGTATTCAGCAATCATCTTGCAGCCATGTAATGGTCAAAGTACTGAGGATACAGAAAATGAGTAATGAAAAGACATTTGTGTAATTTTTTTTCTCTTAAATTGTAAAACTACTTAGATAACACAAAATACAATGCCTAAAATATGCAGTTTGTTACATGTTCCAGGTAAATGAGCAGCCTATAAATGTTATTATTTTTTATAATAAGTTAAAGTAAAACATAATTCAGTGTTGCAACTTCATTGCATGGTTATGGGTGTGGCAAAAAGAAAAGAAGCTTGAGCATACAAAAAATACTAAAAATTCACATTATTTCTACTGATAATCTGTGTCAATGCAAAAGAATACATGTTCTTGTAAAATTCTGTTGTGCAATGACCATCAACAAAACCAAGGCACTAGGAAAAACAACAGTTGATCTATGGTAGTATTGTTTCACTCATGTACAAATTGTATGTAGCATGTCCAATAGTTAGTAGCCTCTGGTTAAAAAAATAGATATACTGTAAGCATAAAAGTATATAGCTATATAGCTAATCATGTGCATCTGGTTATAACCTTCAGGCCTTAAACGATGTAGGTGATACCACCCCACACAGAGAGGAATCACTGTCACTAACTGTCCATTCCTTTCCACCTGCAGTTCCAAGAAGTACCCCAGCAAAAACAACTGACCCTGCCTGCAGAGCCCAGGGAAGGCCCCACCTCTGATTGGGGCAATATAAAAAGAGGTGTTTACAGAGAGAAGTGTCTCATTCTAGACTCAGACATTGAGGTGGAAGGATCTCCTGAGCTGTCTGAAGTAAATAAGCTATTAATGAGAATCATTCTTAAGGCTGGATGATCTGAGTTTCTGTTCAGTGTATTTTAATTCCATTTTTGTTTTTGTGGGCTCTATGACGCTTTCTAACTGTGACGTGCGAGTAGGAGACAGCTAAAGGGCCTAAGTAATAGTAATTCTATGCCAGACCAGGGGGTGGCAAGGTGCACTAGCTGTCTTTCTCAATCCTTTGTAGACCATTCTAAAGGAAATCTCACATGGTTCAGCCACCTCTGATAACTTCCGGTTAGGGCGCCACCGATGATGTCACTTTCTGGTCCCAAAGATGTTACGCCTGGGGTCTGGGACTATTAATGATGTCACTTCCAGTCCAGATGACATAATTTCTGGTTCCGTCCCTGATTACATCACTTCCTGCCCTGGCCTTTAAATCTGCCATCTTGTCTCCACATTATCAGTTCTGTTTTGGACTCAGTCATGTGAATATCTCACAACTATTTCAAACCCTTTTTGCAGCCAAGGTGTATTACATGGGTGGCTGCCCCAAACCTTTATGATGTCTTTGTGTCTTTCTTAAGAGAATATATATATGTATATATATATATAGTATACATACTGTATATATAGTATATATATATATATATATACTAATAAAAGGCAAAACCCTCACTGACTGACTGACTCACTGACTGACTCACTGACTCATCACTAATTCTCCAACTTCCCATGTAGGTAGAAAGCTGAAATTTGGCAGGCTTATTCCTTACAGCATACTTACAAAAGTTAAGCAGGTTTCATTTCGAAATTCTACACGTAACGATCATAACGGTCGATAACGGTCAACAACGTCCGCCATGTTGAACGTTCTTATTTATGGCCCCATCTTCACGAAATTTGGTAGGCGGCTTCCCTGCGCTAACCAAAACCGATGTACTTACTTATTTCGATGGTATGACGCCACTGTCGTCCGCCATATTGAACTTTCCAATGTCACCAATTTTCCGACTGCCCGTGTAGGTAGAAGGCTGACCCCATCTTCACGAAATTTGGTAGGTGGCTTCCCTGCATTAACCAAAACCGATGTACATACTTGTTTCAGTGGTATGACACCACTGTCGGCCGCCATATTGAATTTTCAAAACGTCACTAATTCTCCAACTTCCCGTGTAGGTAGAAGGCTGAAATTTGGGAGGCCCATTCCTTACAGCTTTCTTACAAAGGTTAAGCAGGTTTCATTTCGAAATTCTACGCATAAAGGTCAACACCGTCCACCATATTGAACTTTCTTATTCATGGCCCCATCTTCACGAAATTTAGTAGGCGGCTTCCAATGCGCTAACCGAAGCCAATGTACATACTTATTTCGGTGGTATGATGCCACTGTCAGCTGCCATATTGAACTTTCCAACATCACTAATTCTCCAACTTCCCGTGTAGGTAGAAGGCTGAAGTTTGGTACTTATTTCGGTGGTATGATGCCACTTTCGGCCGCCATATTGAACTTTTAATGGAAACCAATGTACATACTTATTTCGGTGGTATGATGCCAGTGTCAGCTGCCATATTGAACTTTCCAACGTCACTAATTCTCCAACTTCCCGTGTGGGTGGAAGGCTGAAACTTGGCAGGCTCATTCCTTACAGCTTACTTACAAAAGTTAAGCAGGTTTCATTTTGAAATTCTACGCATAATGGTCATAACTGGAACCTATTTTTCTCCATATACTGTAATGGAGGTTAGCTCGACTGCCGTGGGGGGCGGAGCTGCATGTGACATCATCACGCCTCACATGTAATCACGTGAACTGACTGTGACCGCAGAAAAGAAGGAACAGCTCCCAAAGAGCGCTGAAGAAAAACGCTGAATACTTTATTCGCGAGATACAAGTTTAATGAGAAGACACAAGGTATAAACAAGACTTTGGATCACTTTGTAACGGAGTTCAAATTGCTGTAGCGAGAAACTTTTAAGTGCTGGGTCTTAGCTAACATTAAATAAAGCCGTGGACATCGCAACATCACAGAAGAGAGCAGCTCACGTGAACTGACTGAAAGCAGTACGAGTGATCACTTCCATGCATCAAACCTGTTCAAAAAATGCATTACACAATTGACAAGGTAGGAAAAGACTATGCTCCGAGCTGAGCTCCATAGCTAACGCGGTCTTGTGGAACCAATTTCTTCACGCTGCCACCAAATACTCACAGAAAAATCCACAAGTTAATACACACGCTGTCTCTAGAGTTTCTCCACACTCAATGTATTCCTCACATCCCCGTTATACCCTCTGATCTCCCATTTGAATTCAAATGCCTCAAATTTCCAGTAAGGCTCTGCTTCGCGATGACAAGTAACAAGTCTCAGGGACAGACCCTACAAAAAGTTGCCATTGATTATAGGCAAGATTGCTTTTCTCCTGGACAACTATACGTTGCATTCTCAAGAGTGATCTCGCGCAGCTTCATCATATTACAACCGGAGTGCAGCCAGAAATTTTTAAGTGCCAGGTCTTAGCTAACATTAAATTAAGCCGTGGACATCGCAAAATCACACAAGAGAGCAGCTCACGTGAACTTACTGAATGCAGTACGAGTGATCACTTCCATGCATCAAACCTGTTCAAAAATGCATTACACAATTGACAAGGTGATGGCTTTATATGTCATTCGTTTATAAAAGAGCGGAGAAGCTGTGTAAAGGCTGTTTCACAAAAAACCAGCGAAGCGTCTTATATGAGCAGGCAGTCAGCTAAAGAAGGGAATCAATAAATATCTATATAATCGTAATAAACGAGCAAATAATAACGTACAAGCCGCGGATTAAATAAAGGAAATGGGTACCTGAACAGTAAAGTAAGTCTCGAATAGCTACACAATAACTATAAGAATCGTAATAAACGAACAATAAAACAGTACAGAACCGCGAAGCAAGGAGAAACGATGGCCTTATATGGCGTTCGTTTATAAAGCAGCAGAGAAGCTGTGTGAAGGCAGCTACACAAAAAAACAGCAGAGCGCCACACTCTGAATGTATTCCTCGCATCACCGTTATACCCTCTGATCTCCCATTTCAATTGAAATGCCTCAAATTTCCAGTAAGGCTCTGCTTCGCTATGACAATTAATAAGTCTCAGGGACACACCCTACAAAAGGTTGCCATTGATTTGAGGCAACATTGCTTTCCTCCTGGACAACACTATACGTTGCATTCTCAAAAGTAATATATGTATGTATATATATATATATATATACATACATACACACCCCGATCTACATACTGTCAAATAAACGAACCACACACCCTGGTGCAACATGAGATGCTTCGCCTCTAGCGCTGACGTCCGAAGTTCGATTCCCGAGAAGGGGGTGCAGTGAGTGTGTACTGCCTGATGAGCCCAGAATTAGGGCGAAACACGTGCCGCGTACTGTTTGCATTATTTGGCAGTAAAACTATTTTAATATATTCAATATATATATATATCAGCACTTCCCAATTCATTTTACACTCGCACCCCCTTGATTTGAGAAGAAGTATGAAAAAATATGAGGTTAACGCAGAAAAACAGATCACCAATTGAAGCTTTATGAATAATGGATACTTTATTCGCCATCAAGTGTGTGTGTATATGTAGATATGTATGTTGTAATGGAATGCCGGCCATTTATCCCGGCCAATACCCCCAAGCCGCCAGGTGGAGCCCTCCTTGCAGCGTGGAGGTCCCCAGAAGACCAGCAGGGCATCATGGACATTGGAGTTTTTATGCAAAGCCCTGCTGGATGCCGTGGGGCCACAGGAGGGAGCTGCAGGGAGGACGGAGGGCTTCTTCGTGCCCTGTGACCCGGAGGTTCGTCACAGGAAGAGCGACGGACTTCCGGGTTGAAGAAAGGGACTATTTACCTTGACCTGGAAGGGAAAAGGACTTGTGGACTATTGGGCAGAAACACTTCCGGGTCAGGGATTATAAAAGGACTATGGGAACTCCCAGACAACGAGCTGAGCTGGGTGGAAGGGTGGCAACGCGTCTGGGAGCTGGAGGATTGTTTATTATTGTATTATTGTGAGTTTAATGAGAATTGTGGTGGAGAGTGTGCTTTGTGCACTGTGGCAAGAAAATAAAGTCAACTTGAGGACTTTTACCTGGTGTCTGGAGTCGTGGACAGGGGTTCAAGGGAGCGAGAGCGCCCCTATCGTTCACAATGTATATATGTATATATATATATATATATATATGCCAGCAACACTCATGACAATGACAAAACAATTATATTGTTAATCATGTTCTGTTATTATTAAAATGTTTCCTTTTCTTTTTCATTACTTCTTTAACACACTACTTCTCCGCTGCAAAGCGTGGGTATTTTGCTATATATGTAGATGTGTATATATACTCAGCAAAAAAAGAAACGTCCCTTTTTCAGGACTGTGTATTTCAACAATAATGTTTTAAAAATCCTAATAACTTTACAGATCTTCATTGTAAAGGGTCTAAACAATGTTTTCCATGCATGTTCAATTAACCATAATCAATTAATTAACATGCACCTGTGGAATGGTCGTTAAGACCTTAACAGCTTACAGAAAGTAGGCATTTAAGGTCACAGTTCTAAAAACGCAGGATACTAAAGAGACTTGTCTACCGACTGTGAAAAACACCCAAAGAAAGATGCCCAGGGTCCCTGCTCATCTGCGTGAACGTGCATTAGGCATCCTGCAGGGAGGCATAAGGACTGCTGATGTGGCTAGGGCAATAAATTGCCATGTCCGCACTGTGAGACGCCTAAGACAGCGCTACAGGGAGACAGGAAGGACAGCTGATCATCCTCGCAGTGGAAGAGCCCGGATCTCAATCCCATTGAGCACATCTGGGACCTGTTGGTTCGCAGGGTGAGGGCTAGGGCCATTCCCCCCAGAAATGTCCAGGAACTTGCAGGTGCCTTGGTGGAAGAGTGGGGTAACATCTCACAGCAAGAACTGACAAATCTGGTCCAGTCCATGAGGAGGAGATGCACTGCAGTACTTCAAGCAGCTGGTGGCCACACCAGATACTGACTGGTACTTTTGATTTTGAGCCTCCCTTCATTCAGGGACACATTGTGAAACATTTTTAGTTTATGTCTTATTGTGTTGACTCTTTTAGTGTTCATACAAATATTTACACATTAAGTTTACTGAAAGTAAAAACAGTTGAAAGTCAAAGGACGTTTCTTTTTTTGCTGAGTATATATATGTTTATATGTATATATATGCATATATATGTATATGTATATATATATATATATGTGTGTGTGTGTGTGTATATGTATATATATGTTTATATGCGTGTGTGTGTATATATATATATATATATTGTGAACGATAGGGGGCGCTCTTGCTCCCTTGAACCCCTGTCCACGACTCCAGACACCAGGTAAAAGTCCTTTAAGTTGACTTTATTTTGTCGCCACAGTGCACAAAGCACACTCTCCTCCACAATACTCATATAATTACCAATACTACACAATAATACAATAAACCAATCCTCCAGCTCCCAGACGCGTTGCCCTCCTACCACCCAGCTCAGCTCATTGTCTGGGAGTTCCCATAGTCCTTTTATAATCTCTGACCCGGAAGTGTTTCTGCCCAATAGTCCACAAGTCCTTTTCCCTTCCGGGTCAGGGTAAATAGTCCCTTTCTTCAACCCGGAAGTCCGTCGCTCTTCCTGTGACGAACCTCCGGGTCACAGGGCACGAAGAAGCCCTCGGTCCTCCCTGCAGCTCCCTCCTGTGGCCCCCACGGCATCCAGCAGGGCTTTGCATAAAACTCCAATGTCCATGATGCCCTGCTGGTCTTCTGGGGACCTCCACGCTGCAAGGAGGGCTCCACCTGGCGGCTTGGGGGTATTGGCCGGGATAAATGGCCGGCCATCCATTACAATATATATATATATATATTGTAAAAAGAAGCAACTTGACACACATAGAAAAGGTTTGGAGCAGCCACCCGTATAATATTCCTAGCTGCAAAGGATTCTTTTAAGTTCATTCAATGATGTTGACAGTACGGAGTCCAAAACAGAACTGATCAAGGTTTGATGGTGGTTTTAAATGGTCAGACAGGAAGTGACGAATGTTAACCGGAAGTGATGTTTCTCTGAAATCAGTCTGGTAGCCGGGACCGGAAGTGACAATCTTCTGGGCACCGGAACAGGAAGTGACAATCTTCTGGGCGCTAGAACTGGAAGTGACGTTTTCCTGGGCGCCGAAACTGGAAGTAACGTTCTTGATTCAGGCTGGTCTGTAGAGATAGCAGGAGAAGGTTTAATGCACCCCGCCCTCCCCTGGCCTGGTGTGGAATTACCATTACTTTGTCCACACAACCTACTATTCGCACGTGTGTGACAATATATATATATATATTGTCACGCATGCGCGAGTAGGAGGCCGCGAAGGGACCTTAAAACACATCGAAAGACGTTCGCCGGCGGGGAATGGTGGGGTACTAACCTTTCTCCTTTCTTTTCCAGAAGTAAAGACGCTCCCGCCATAAGGCACTGTACTGCAGTACGTCCACTTCAACCCTTTCTCCGCCATCTTCCCTGACGTCAGCAGTCCCGTCATCCCTCACGCCTCCTTCCCAGCATTCCTCCACTTCCGGCTCCTCCCATATAAAATGGCCGCGCAGATGAATGTTTTGTTTTTCTGTTTGACCCGTTTTTTAACTTGAGCTGTGGATTGTAGACAATATACGGGGCCGGAAAACCCCAAACCTTTTTTCTGTTTTGCTCTGAATCTTTTACAATATATATATATATATATATATATATATATATATATATATATATATATATATATATATATATATATATGTGTGTGTGTATGCCACCAACACTCATGACAATGAAAAACAATTACATTGTCAATCATGTTACGTTATTATTAAAATGTTTCCTTTTCTTTTCATTACTTCTTTAACACACTACTTCTCCTTTCTGCGCAGGTATTTTGCTAGTATATATATATATATATATATATATATATATATATATATATCTTGTCACACTTGGGTGACAAAGTTGCACAGGTTGATTCAAGGTTTTCAAGAGACTTTATTCGAATACCGGCGGAACAAACATAATTCTCTTTCAGGATCCGGGCACATTGTCAAACCGGTCACCATAGCTCCGCCTCTTGATCAAAATAACACAAAATCTTCCTCCTCAAAGGGGCGTGGCAGCTTGGGAGCGCAGACTGGAGCAGAGGATGTCTGGGGGAAGAGAGACAAGACAGTAAGACACTACTGCAGCGGCGTTGTGGTCTTTTAAATGTTCAAAGCCCCGCGTGAGATACAGATTATGTGGTACAGCAGCAAGCAGCAAGCAGCAGGCTAGCAGCTGATCCCACAGAGATGAGATGAAAAGCTGTGCATGTTTCCCATTGTATCACTGTTTAAGAGAGGTTTTCAGAGGAACAGCCACGTTCTCTTTTGGCCGTGTTCACTGTGTTCACAATATATATATTGTATACACTGTATAAGAAATATATATATATATATATATATATATATATATATATACTAGTACATTATAATAAAAAAACTACATTTTTAAAATGTAGGATGTAGGCTGCATTCCATTTCAATAATGCTATGTGAGATTTCCTTAGTCCTATGGTCACGGCCTGTCCTCCACAATAAAAACTATCATTTTTTTTATTATAACCTCACAAAAAAACTCAGAATTGTTTTTTGCTTTTGAAATTGTGTCTGATGCTATCTGGCTAAGCTTTGTTTTCTTGGAATCCTGTACTAGAATAATAAAATGTACATGCCAAATGTGTGTGTGTAAGTGCTTCCTGCTTGGGCTAATGTGCCACATACAGATTAGACTCCATCCTACTTCTCCTGCTGAGAAAGGAAAGTGTTTGTGATAACTAGTGTTGCTTACTGTTTTTGGATTAAAATCTTTAACCTTATGAGCAGAGTGTTTTCATTCCACCATCTGTGTGCTTAACAAGTTGGAGATGAATTACTTAACTTTTTGCTGGATTGTAGTTGGAAATACAGTTAGTTTTTTTCCTCTGCTATTTTACCATGTACTAGTGAGTCCCCCATACCATTTGATATGTGACTGAACATGCTGTGTTTGGTAAATTGTAACCAGTTATTTAAAAAGTAGTGAATGCACTGTTTTGTGTTTATGAACCATTGGAAATGAGACCCTTGGTATTTATGGAGTCATAGGACTCAAACAGAAAAGAGTCTGGCAATGTTAAAACAGGCTAACATGAAAAAAGGAAATGCACAAAACTTAATGAAAATGCAACCATTTAGCTGTCAAATGTGCGTATTTTTAACTATTATTATTGAAATATTTATTATGCAAATGTCGATGTATTGGATATTATAAGAGTGCCTCTGCCATTTCTACTATTTACGTTTTGTCACAGAAATTTTTCATTGTTTCCATGATGTCAGGTAAACTTTTAGGCTCCCCTTCCTATTTATTTTTATCATACAGAATAATTTGTATATTTGAGACTATTAGATTTTTTGTTCTGTGAAGCACCTCTTGATTTTGTATGCCATCAATACCATATACATAAGAGAGACTGAATGATTAATTGAAAGACTTCCACTTCTATGCAAAACTGATTGGGGGGAAAAAACATTTACTTATGCATTCAAATGTGTGTTACATTTTGAGAGAGATACTGCTCTCGGAAAATTCTTCATTTCTTTATGGTCTGCCATTCTGTGAACATTTTGTGCATCGTGATGCACAACCTCACAGAAAAGGAAATTGCATCTGAAATTGCAAGATGTGAAAACTTCTGTTTCACCTAAAGAATCCATTTTACTGGCTGGAATGCCTTTATGCTACTCTGTCTTTCACTCTTTCTCCATGATGCTGTATTTAAAGAGCCCCTTAACAATAGGTCTTTAAAGTAAGAGCTGGGAATGACAGTACAGTACAGAAAACTGGTAAAATGTAGAGGTGCCAGATTCTGGAAAAAAAATTAAATAAATGGGAACCTGTTTGATGGTTAACAGATGAATGTCACCTCAGCTATAGCATTCTGATATTATAGCTTGGCTTCCCAAGTATTTCACATGCCAGCATAAATGTCAAGTTGCCCAACTGTCCTTGAAAATGATAAATGCAATAACAGCAGATAAAATCTCAGTTTATAAAAAAGACTTACCAGATATATTACTTACTCAACAAAGATACATATTTGTAATCTAAAACAGCCCAGTTTCTTCTGCACTCAGAAATTATATTACCCGTCTAAACAAAATACCAACTGTACACAAAACCAGCCAGCACCTTTTATGTTGTGAATTTTGTTAGACTTACCAAGAACGTTTATTGGTTCATCTACTCTTGGTCTTGAAGATTAAAATCCACATACACATACATAGCAATCTTATCCAGACAAAGTCTCAAGTAGTACCAATTGCCAGTCGTTCTGCAATCATTTCTGCATAAGATTTTCTAATGAGGGATTCATTATCATCCGCTCTAACAAACATCCGGGTGTCATTGTGACATGCATATAAGTGCAACTGTTTTGGTTGCAAGCTACAAGTACTTACTAACCAAACAATGTCTTACTTTAACCGCAGATGCTGTAATTATTGAGGAGTGATCTCAATAGCTGAGATAAACCCTGTGAATGAGAGCAACCATTTATCTCACACTTGGTACCCTTTAATTATTTCAGTCATTCTAGATAAAAGACAAAGTGTAGAAAATACTAACATATAACAATACCAAGTAGAAGAAAATACAATAGAAAATAAAATAGCAAAGTCTGCATATAAACGGTCTTAGAAAAGATTACTGAAAGTCAGACGTGTGAAGGGGTTAATGGCCTGGTTCGCTTTTCATTTAGCGATTGATGTTATTCATAGGGTTACATTTTCTAATATCCAATGTCAGATGATAAGATGATTTCTTGATCTCTGACATTGTCCATTCTGTTGTTATTTTTGGTCCCTCAGGCTAGCTGTATTTATGTTTAAATGTACACGTGGGGTTTCAAGAAATGTGACATTGCACACATTTGATTGGCTATCCCATCCTGTTGACAAATGACTCTGATTTTTGAAAATATAAGTACCTCCGCACTCCTTCCTTTCTCAAGATTTAAACTAATTCTGTAATTCCTTGTCCTATGGCATCCATCTGTTTGCAGGTTATAGATGAATTGTAACATGTTCTGTGGCATCTATGCTTATTTCACATTCCCAGGTTATAAAGTAACTAGAAAAGAAACTAACTGGAACAAATGCATAAATTACTTGCACAATGCAAAAGGATGCTTGCAGTGCCTGTAATTAAAGTCCTGTAAATTCAGCTCATCCTGGTTCATTTGAGCAAAATAATTTAAATTTAATATAAATTGTTTTCAGTTGAAAAATTGAAGATTGTCCATACCAGAACACACCTGAATATATGTATGGGGACTTCCTGACTATAGACATCAGCTGTGTTTCAAGTTCAAGTTGGGGAGAATGCACTGGTACAGTGTGTTGCCGCACCCACCACACGACGAAACAACTCAGGATCCCGGGTGGCAACCCCCTAGGCAGACACATGGTCCAGTACCACCCTCCGGAAATGACCATCTATCTGCCGCAGTCAGGTATTATGTGGGCGACCCCTTGGCCTGGGCCAGCCACTCGGGTCCCCAACAATGAGGATCCTATGAATTAGATCACCCTCGGCGAAATGTGCCATATGTCCGTACTGTTGTAACTGACACTCCCTCACAATGCAGGTAATGTACCTAATTCGGGACTTCATCACCAAGGATTTTCCAGAGAGACACTGTACCAAAGGAGTCCAGTCTTCATCTCAGGTCACTGGATAGCGTCCATGTCTCGCAACCATATAGCATGCCTCGCATGTCTCTGATCTGTAAATAATGTAGGAGAGTATATGTTCAATCATTCCACAATCATAGAAAACAATTCAAGTGCAAACAGAATTAATGCTTACATGCATTTCTTCTCAAATCTGCTTGATCTTATTCAGAGTACTGGCAACCTCAGACACAGACAGAAAAATATACAGATTCTAATGGCAATGTATTTATACAAATATTTACAGATTATTAACTAATATGCATAAAACATTTTAATATCTACAGTACATATTTCATCTAGCCCCATGTTAGTTGCACATATTTGATTACTTACAGTAGGCATAAGTGAGAAAATAAGACATTCATTATTTAGATTTGTTGGGATTTGATATCGCCTATCTCTATGTTAACTCCATCCTTCTGAGTGTGTGTGTGTGTAACAGAGAGAGAGAGAGAAAGATACTTGCAAATTTTAAAATTAAATGAAAGTAATTTTATATGATGCATAGTTCTAAAATGAATTTACTGCAGAGTGCATATAAAATCACTACTAGTTTATTATTATAGACTGTTTACCTCATTAGCCTGGTAGCTGTTTTCTTAATTGTCAGCAGCTGTAAAAAATGAATATGTAAGCCAGTTTCAGCTGAGCTAAGATAATTTTATGAGATCTGCAATATATGTTAATATGGTAACTATTAAACCTTTCAAAACAGACAGCACCCATTGCAATAGAATTTAAATAGCTAACTATATTCCAACGTGTACTGTGTGCCATTTTACATATGTTAGACATAAACTACTGTTTTTAACATGATTCATATATTCATCATATGTACTTGCATTGTCTAATTCATGTTCTTGGAGTGACAGATTAATTCTGGCACTCGACATATACATGTACACCAGGCCAGTTTATTGCCACCAATTAACCTTTTATTCAGAAATTTGGGCTATAAGAAAAAAAACACACACAGACACAGGGAAAACATGCATACTTCACACTGACAATGAGAATGGGATTCAAAGACAGTCTTCTGGAATTATATGGAATTACCATGAATCACTAATCTATTCCACCACATTGGTCCTTATTAACTTTTTATACATTGACATAAATGTAAGATATGCAAGTGAAATACGTGGACCTACGCTTCCAAAAATGCATATGCAAAAAATGGGCCAAAAAAAACTTTAAATGGGAGTTGTTTTGTTTATATTTAGCAAAAACATCTGCCAAAGGGGTAAGAAAATTTCCTTGACAGGATTTCTTAAAGTATGCTAAATAATCATAAATACAAATTTTTGGATAAGTCAATAATTCTTACAATAAAGAAAACTTTAACTTAACGTTATGATTTAAACACTTTTCATTTGGATTAGATTTATTTTTTGTGAAATGTGTATGGCCCTAAAGCAAAATGCTACAAAAGGCTAGATATAAACAACACCAAACTCTTCACCCACTCTTTACAAATGTAAGACCGTACACTTCTTTATGAATTTATGTACGTATTTACCATGCCCTGAGGGGTTATCAGTAGCTTGCGAGGATCATACTTTAATTACAATAAACTTTTCTGCCAACCAGTAAAGTGCCCACAAGGTTTCCACTACCTGATTTTTTTTTTGAATTTACAGAATGCATCAGGTCATAAGCTTTCAATTTAGGCCAAAACCACTGTTTTAGTTTCATTAGTTGACAGATGGACGGACATTAGCATTTTATACAGGGAAATACATTTGCAGTATACAATTCCTTTTCTTTTTGTACAATGGCCAGCACTGCCACCTCACTCAGGCTGCAATTTTATTCTAGGTGGGATTAGGTTTTTTGTCAAGTTTGCATATTCTCCAGTTGATTTACAGGAGGAAGGCAATTGCATTTAAGGGCCAGTGGGGCATAGGTGTTGTGCAAAATAAGTAATAAGCTTCCCTCAGTAATTAATAAACTACTTAGAACAATCCCTGACTGTGTGTTCATAAGTGATTTTTTCCATTTTTCCTAAAACACTCAATAGATATTTTGATTGATTTTTTTTTAATACAGTATGTGAAATTGTTACTTGGTGCTGCCAGCCTGTTACCAGCTAAGATGATAGCTCTATTGGCCCTGCAGTGTTTGTGGTTTACCTTTTGTTATATGCGCACTTGTGCCAACTGAAATTTACAGTTAAGCTATGGGGGCTTTATCCCCACCATTAAAATGAACACTGCATTTTTTTATGTTGTATTTCCACTTCTCGTTTAAGATTTTTCCAGTCAAAGCTAGCAAAAATGTACAAAAAGTTCAGCGCTACTTGCACACTTAAAGGAAGCAACAATAATTTGAAAATACATAGAGAAAATCAGTATCAGAGATGCATCAAGCACAAGACTTTACACTGGTGAGGCTGAATTCCACCTTTACCTTCACCCTCTGCTGAGGAGGACCATATCATGGAGCTGAAAAGGCCACCAAGGTGTGCTCCTTCCAGTTGTGGTGGAAAAGACAGCAGTGTAATGCCCTTGTTTTAAATAAGCACAGATTCCTGGTGTGAAAAGGACAGGTAAGCAGAAAATTGTTATTTAAATTGTTTTCCAGCCTTACGTTGTACAGCAAACGGCTGGTCACAGCCAGACAGCCCCAGTGTCTTTTGTTTGAGTCATGCAGTGTGTAGTCTGCATATTCTTTCCATGAAATTGTATCTCATCCAATTTCACCTCAAAGCCATTTGTTCTTGATTTGAGGTGTTTCAAATAAGTTCATTCATAGCCAATAGATTTTCCTGGGCAGTGGGTAGTTGTGAAGCTCTTAGTTACTTGACATTTAAATCTATATTGCTGTAGTTTGTCAGATGAAGATTATATCAAAAGGTATTTCCATGATGGCATATAATGGAGACAGACCAGCCATAAGCATTGCATTGCATGTCTCGCTAGTCATTAGACTAAGAATGTGGATATTATTAGTTAGGTAAGTTAATGTTAGAGAAGTCTATACACATAAAGGACAATTCTGGTAAAACTTTAGATGGGGGCTATAAGTCAAAAACAACACTGCATTTTTGTATAGTTTATCTGCAAGGATTAATTTTTTTTTTTGATGCAAAAGAGCCTGGTCACAATAAACCTTCCCAGCAGAAGTATGTGTCATTAAATGCACTTCCTAATTTGTACCCATAGTTGCTAGCTCATTGTGATTCTAGCTTGAATAGATTGTACCAAAGATGATTGAGATTTAGCACTTTGCTTTGAAGCTTTAATATTTTTCCTTAATTTGATCTAATATAGACTTGTTTTCCAGTGGATCTTCTCAAGATAATCAATAGCAGGTTTCAGTTGAACAAGCAATATGGTTTCAGAAGAAACTAGGTAATTTGGAAAAATGAGCACACATACAGTGTGTGAGTGGCATGTGATACAGATTCAGAAAAGGGGTTACAAAATATTCTAAAAAGTTTTGTTTAAAGATAGATTCATTAATGCAAAATGCACAATGAAACATCACAGAAAAGTGTGAGCACAAGTAAGCAAAAAATAAAAATAAAGAGAAGCATACTAAGATATAGCCAAATAAGTAAGTAGAATAAACAAGGAGCAGGAGAAATCATATTTAATACAGCAAAGATGCAAATTAAAAGAAACTGAGCAAAGACATAAGACTATTGACCCAACAAAAAAGAATTACTGTACTTAGGTTCAAAACAAATCAACAAACCTATTTTTGTAAAACTTGAGTTATTTGTATGGAAATGTTATTTGATTTTAATAAAATCATCCATCCATCCATCCATTTTCTAAACCGCTGAATCCAAATACAGGGTCACGGGGGTCTGCTGGAGCCAATCCCAGCCAACACAGGGCACAAGGCAGGAACCAATCCTGGGCAGGGTGCCAACCCACCGCAGTTTAATAAAATCAACAAAATAAAAAAGCATTACTTAAGGCTTGATGAATTATGAGTGCAGTTAATCTGAAACAAGCTAAAGTTACAAAAAAGAAAAAAGAAAAAAAGGTACAGTACACTAAGGTAGTAGACATGATCATGGAAGATCAGACAGAATCTCACAGACTAGTTTTCAGAGACAGCTAAAACTCCCTCTAAGAAGCAGTCGCTCAAAGAAATGAGAGAAAGGCACATTAGCACTTCAAAAAAAATCTAATCATGCAGCTACTGCGGGCATTAAACAAAATGTGTTTATTTACGCAGGTCTGAAAATGAATGGATGAAATATTGTGAAAACCTTTCTCAGTATTTCAGCAGATGAGGTATATGGATAGAGTCTGTAATGTGCTTAGGGGAAAAGGCATTCTTAGAACAAAAAGCTATTTCAGAAAGGAAACAGACCGTGGGTCAATAATAGGATGAGCAAGGGGAGCTGAAAGTTATAAATCAAAAGCTACCACAATAGAAGATGTCATAAAAATCTTTTCTTACAAAAGAAAAAAAAACTCCTATAAGATTATAAAACTAAAACAGTTTCAGTGTGCCTAATAATCACAGGGGAACAAGGACATTCTCAACATGACTAGATTCTTTTACTAGATACTACTGTAATTTTCTGTCAGGGGCATCAGACTATGGAACTTTGGTAGTCTGTGTTTTACTGAACTTCTTCTAATAAGAAATACCAGTACTGAGCACACACATTTCCATGATTGCTTGTTTGTAAGTTTAATAATCTAATGAGATTCTAATTCACAGATTCCTTAATGTTGGTGTGTTGCCTTAGTCCATAGACATGTTTAGAAGTTCCAACACTTAATACTCTGCCATCATACTTAATATTAATACCATATTAATAGTGTATTTTTGAAATCTATATGGAAAAAATACAATCATTTTTAGTTTTGTATGCATGAATGTCTTCTCAAATGCCCTTCTGAGTGAATTTAATTGTTTAATTTAGTATGTAGCAATTTTAGCATTTAATATATGTCACACACGTGTGCACAGAAGACAGTTTACAGGCTCAAATAGTGTTATTTCTCATTTTGACCTGGGGAAGGTGCTATCACCTGATCCTTTCTCCTTTTGTCCCTCTGCAGACCTGCTGAAGAACCTGCCTCTCAATTTCATCACCACCAGTCTGGGCCCTGTTGACGTCACTTTCAGCACCCTCTATTGACGTCTGATCCAGTACCCAGAATCCAGCTTTTTGCCAAGGCAGTTCCTATTCTGACCTCCATGACTCCACCTTTTTTGACTGCTCAACCCTATTTATAGAGTAGCTTTAAACTGGTTTGTTTTTGGACTCCTGTCTGTAAAGACATGTTTATCTTCCTTCTCAAACTTTTTTCAAGTATATGGGTTGGCCATCCCCAAAACTTTTTGTGACTTTTTATCGTTATAATTACATACATTGGAACCTCGGTTATTTTATTTTATTTTTTTTTGTAATCAATCAATAATTGATGTTAAACAAAAAGAAAGATATCATTCCAATATAGAGATCTTTTATAATGGGAGCCATAAGCAGCAATAGGAGTGGTTAAGTCAAGATTGTGAAGAGTGATGGCAAAGGACTCAAGTGAAAGATTAAAAGTAAGAGAGATAAGGGACCCGTTTTTCTGGCACCTTTAAGACTGTGAAACTGTTTTGAATTAGTCAAAGTGGTGAGAATTACCATCATAGGGAAAGAGCATTTTAATAATGTAAATATAATTTTCAGTAAAACCACTTGAGTAGAAAACTTGCCAGATAAAATTCCATTTCATGCAGTTGAAATCCTTCTACATCTTTAAAGAAGGGCTGTTTGACAGTGTTCAAGCTACGTCTACTGTATAATATGCAGGAGATAACAGATGTTCTCTACTGCATGGTAAGAATAAATTAAACAGGTCAGGTCAGGACTAGTTGATTTGTGAACAACCAGCTGCAGTTGATGCACAAGGAGCTTCAAAGAAATTAGGCAACAATCAGAAGAGTCTGATAGTTCCTTTCCTTCTTTTAAAAAAATGGATGATCATGGCCAAATTAACTGAAGGATGAAGGATTGGTGAAGGATACACAAAAGTTCAGAATGGCCATAAATAGGGTCTGTATCATTTTCAGTAAAGCAAGGAAATGGGAAGGAAGGGGAATGTTTAGAGTTTTCAGAAAATAACTCAAAATAAAAATTAAAAAAATTTTATTAATCTCCAAAGGGTTGTTGCTTTTAAATGGCTGCAATGGATGTGAATGTGTCAGATTTCTGTAATCTTAACAGCAGTGATCTAATAGGTTTTGCTCCAGGAACAGAAACTGCAGTGGATCTTGAATTCCAGTTTCTGTAGAAGTAAATCATTTAATTCAGATATTACAATCAATAGTCATTCTCTCGGCTAGCTTCCTCCAAAGAAGAGAAATGCAATTTGAATTTGAGATTTCTATTTCAAGGAGCACAAACCTAGCTACTGGCATAGACGAATGATAAATCCTCAGTAAAGCTTTTATGGTCATCCACATATATGTAGAATCATCAACAGAACCAGAAATGACAGTAATATTTTGACCTAAGAGTGTTTTGTCTTGGTAGAGTACTATATTACTCTACTTTCCCTTTGTATTATTAATGTGTAACCTTTGTCACAATGCCTCAGATCTCACAGACTTACCACTGTTTATAAGGTATTGTAGTATATAACTTCACCCACCTTCCCTTCTAGATTCATAACCTCAGGCAATTAGGTGTAGTAAAAGATAAGCAGGAGTTAAGGTACAATTTAAATAATATATTATTAATAATATCCATAAATAATAACAATAAGCAAAGTACAAGTGAATATTGGCAACCATACAACCTGATAAATGCTGATGTGTAGTTTCAGGCGGCACACAGACTTGTTTGTTAGTTAAAATGTCTCTAGTTAAGGCATCTTTTTGGTCGGCTTTCTTCAGAATAGGCCGCATGCCTGTCCCAATATGGCTGCCGAGCTGTTCTCTTCATTGTGTTGTCCTGTTCAGTTCATGGTGTGTGAGGTGCTCCTTCATCAGATGGTGTACGAGAGAGAGGGAGGGGTAAAGCAAGCACATTTATAGATTCTTTCTCCAAACTCTAAAGCCAATAAGGTGTTGTGGTAGTTAAGGCTTCTGATTTAAAACCAAACAGGCAACTTTAGACCAATAGATTTCTGGGGTGTCATAATGGTTTCGCACCTGCCCCATTGCCATTTTTGAGCTGATTCTTGCCAGCTAGGTAGTCTGGCTTTCCTGTGGGAGTTGATTGAGAGAGAATATCCTGCTGAGAATCACTTGCCAAACTGGTTTTAGGCACTTCCCCCAACCCTGTTTCTCACTAATGAAACACTTATATTACATTGCTTTGTCTAAGTCACAAATAAAGACATACAAACTATGAATCCACTTGTATACAAAATTTCAAACCACAAAGAGGAAAAATTAATTATTAAGAGGAAATCATTTTTATTGTACAATTCATTAATTTGGACTAAGGGTGCACATGAAACAAAGTACACCTATAATCCACCAGAATGACCATAGCATGTTAGTGAGAAGGGAAGCCAGTGAATGGGAGATAAAAAATAATCAAGTCTGGATTGTGATTGATGCCAGGATGTAAGGAATATTTGCAGAGGGATTCAGCAACTGGAAAGATTCAACCAGGTTTAAATCAGAAAATTTTCAGCGAGAGTGAGTGAGGAATGTGCTAGCAAACAGGAGCTGGCATTTTATCTAGCAAGGGATTCAAAAAGGCATTTGAATTGATATTCAAAATAAAGTCATACCTTTTTCTGAAAGTGCTATTTTTCTACCACCCTTCTCCATTAGCACATAACAGAAACTACTGCACTCATGTGAACATGTGCTACATGTTTATATAATGCAAGTTGCTCCATAGTAGAACGACAAGTCTGGGGTTGCTTGTGTCATCCATTATATTTTATATGAAGTTGGGCTTATTACAAAATCCGAGCATATATCTGCAACAATGACCCAAAGTTTTCTAGAAGTAATCAAAGACACTTTCTCATTTGACATTCAGTCCTGGGACTCACCCATTTCAGAAGACAACTAACAGATTAGCCATAAACACCATAAAGAAAATAATCTGAGGAAGTAAACTGAGAGGAACAAACAAAAAGAAGAATGTGGTAGGACACAGCCATGTCTCCATGAATTCCAATCTCAGTAGGAGCTGCACAAATGTGTATATTTAGTGTTCCAGAAAGCAGTGGAGATATCAGCTGCAATCGAGACAGCAGTGAGGTAACCCCAGCATTTCTCTAAAAGTAAACACTATTTCATTGCAGTGAAGTGAAGGCACAAACAAATGTGGACACCAAAGATAAATGCTGGCATTAGGATCGGTACTGTAACACATGTGGGAGACGGGTATAGTGGGGGTGTTTACAATGGCAAACAACAGAAGCCAAAATATATATATTTAAGATAAAAAAAGGTTTTGCTATAAATAGACATGAACACTTTTGTGAAGAAAGGCAAAGAGATTAGTGATCACTGAGATACTGAGCTCACATTGCATAACGTGGCAAGCACAAGAGAATACTAACAGATCACTGTAAGGCAACAAACTGATGAAATTACATTATAAAAGGAGCTAGACAGTTTCATTCCAACAGAGACATATGGAGCAATGCTAAATCATTTACTTCTGCATCCAACACACATTACTTTGAGGACATAGGAAAAGCTCTGTTCACATAAAGAATTGTTAATGCACAAGTGAAAATCAATCAGGAAACTTCTGTTCTCTTATTGTATGTAGTAAACCAAAAGAAACATTTTCGACAGGTATAGATGAGATTTAAGAGGATGGAAGTATGAAAAAGGATGATGGTTTCATCCACTGCACCTACACTTCCAGGTATATCAAATGTGGCATGAAAAGCAGTTTTAGTGTCAAGACATCCCCTACTGCTGGAAACTGTACATGGTAGCATGCATGGCAAAATAGTAATCTGGTCACTGCATGAACAGATGTGGACATAGCAGCCTTGCTGAGGCCATTTGTGTCTGCAGAAATTTACCAATAGTTCAGAAATAGTTAGCTAGCAGACATTTTAGTGTGCTCCAATCTTCAATACACCACACAAGGGGGGGTGGGGGGGGTTGTTATTTTATCCCTGGGCAGCCAGTATTTCTCTATAAATTTTTGATTACTGAGTAGGTCCAAGAGGTTCATGTCTGCCTGCAAAATAGCATTTAGACCAAGCACGTGGCTTCTTGGATGGCATTATCTCAAACAGCAACTCTGGTTGATTTGCACACTTCTCAGGTAACTCCCATTGTCGTTGGTAGTTCTAAGATGTGATTCATCTTCCTATTTTATATGACAAATTACATAGTGAGTTTGACTAGTTAACTGAATTATCTACAGGTGTTATAGCTACAAGCAGCCCCTTCTGCTCTAATTTAGAGCCTACATTATAATTTAATATTTCTTTTGCAGCATTAACATAAATATTACTGTTATTATTATTTTTTTGCTGTTATTACCTGTGTGTGTTTTCCTATTATGTAGGAACAAAATGAAACATTTTAAAACTCCTAAAAACCCACTTTTTTAAATTGGCTTTTTTGTAGCTACACTTTAGATGTACTCCTAATAGACTATGCCAGGAGTCTCCAGCCTTTTTTTCCCTGAGAGCTACTCATGTTTTCTAACGTTTATTCTCAAATCTTATTTCAACCCAAACAAACTGAATAAGCTTGTTTTATCCTGAACATTTACAAAATGTTGGTGTCCACAACTCACATTTTGCATTAAAATATCACAAAAATATTTAGTTCACCTGCAAGTGCATTTTTGTATGTTTGTATGCATTTTCTAGTGTATCTCACACTATTGAATTAAAATATGAATGCTGTCAAAACATCCATCCATCCATTATCCAGCCCACTATATCCTAACTACAGGGTTACGGGGGTCTGCTGGAGCCAATCCCAGCCAACACAGGGCACAAGACAGGAAACAAACCCTGGGCAGGGCGCCAGCCCACCTCAGGGCACACACAAACACACTCACACACCAAGCACACAGTAGGGACAATTTAAGATTGCCAATGCACCTAAACCTGCATGTCTTTTGGACTGGGAGGAAACTGGAGCACCCGGAGGAAACCCAAAACACTGTCAAAACAAAACAATGCAATTACAAATACACAGATATTACTTATTCATTTGTCATTTTGTTACATGTCACTGTTTTACTTCACAAAAGTTTTTTTTAGTTCGTGAGATGACTGGCACTGCATTGAGTCAACAAGAGAGGTGTATGGTGGAGTGTAGCCACTTAGGTTCACTGTTATGGAGTCATTTAAATGTTCATCTGTCAGTCTTGTTCTGAACTTTTATTTCATGACGTTCATGTCAGAAAAGGCAGACTCACAGAGGTATGTACTGTAGATGCAAACAAAGCAGACATGTTCAGAGCTGCTTGGTGAAGATTCTTATATTTATCTGGCTTTACTAAGCTCCAGAAATGCTGAGAATACTGTTGAGACTTTTACTGCACATTGTTTTGAAGGTTTACTAATATATACTATATAAATTCCAATGTCTGTCTGTATGTCTGTCTGTTTGTCCGCTTTTCACGAGAAAACTACTTAACAGATTTAGATCAGGTTTTTTTTCTATAATTTGCTTGAACATTCATTGATTTTGTGACTTCTCTCATTTCACTATGTATCATAGTTCGCATGTGGTACCGATTTATTTGCGCAAATTCGAGAAACACGCAGCGGGCTGTGTCACCTTATCATATGACTTATACTTTAAATCTTACTTACTTTTAATCTGCTTTTCTACTAATTGTATATCTGTGTTTGTAAGCTCATATTGGTTTATTTTTTATTACTTATTCATTATTATTCTTACCTAATTTATTTTTTTTTTTCTTTTCTTGTTAGTATTTCTTTAACATCTTGCAAAGCAGTTTGAGCTACATAATGTGTGTCATAATATGCTATAGAGATAAATGTTGTTGTTGTCTGCTTAGGGCGATTTCTATCTCCCATTGACAAGATCACAGGCAAAAGTACAAATAAAGAAAAATATTAAAAATAAGGAGTGGGTCAGTTCACTTGTTAATTTCTAAACTAGATTACATACTACTTCAGTTATGAAGAGTTTCAGGAAATATTCACTAATTAATAAACGATCTTAAGTTTGCAATATTAAAGTATTCAGCATTGCAAAGCTTTCATGAAATTCACCCTGAATTAGTGGCAAGGTCAAACTAAACATATTTTTGATTAAGGTTATAGAAACATTTTTAACAGCTACATTTTTGCCATAAACATACATGACCTTACGCAAAGAAAGTTAAGACAGAAGGCATTTTCCACCATATGATTTTTTGCTATTTTTTAAAGACTGAAACTGAATTTAAGAAAAAAAAAAGTTTGGGGTTATTGGTCATTATTTCTTTTTGGTTTTCCAGCTTTTTTTTCTGTTTTTGACTTTGATCTTCTTGTGTCTTTTGGCTTACTTACCTACAGTAGGTTAATTTGAATTCCTGTTGTATTTTCCCTCATTTCTGCAACTCATAAAAACACCTAGCAAAAACATTTTTGTTTACATATTTATTTATTTTTGGCTATGTTTGGCAATCATCTAGATTGCAACAGGCAACAGCTAACCATCTGGGATGTTCTCATCCCACTCTTGTCTACAGAAAATTTTATTGAATTTCACAGACTGATGGGAATGTCTAGTGTGACAGAATGAAAAGAGGATTAAGCCATATAATTAAATGGCAATCTCTATTAACAGTTTGAAGCAGCTTCTAATTAAGATACTGTTTGAAATGAAAACCTTGAGCTTTTGCAAGCTTCCACAACCAAGTTAGCATACCCTTGTCATGCTTAATTCCTTCTGGGAATGTTTCAAGAATAATAGTTACCCTTAGATTGAGCAATCCCTGTGTGACCTCAGAGAGAAAAATGTTTTGAAAATACGTGAAAGAACTGATAAATATGTAGGAAGAATTGTATTATAATATGATCCTCATTTACTCAAATGCATATTTAATATAACTAAAAACTAAATAGCTGTCATTAAATGTTTTTGAATTGTACAATTATTTGAATAATTGCTTAATCTTAACAAATGCACTATAATTCAGATGAATCCATTTTTTAAGGAATCCAAAATAACACTAAAAACTGAAGTCCTCAAGCTTTATCAATAATGCAGTTAATCAAATAAATGGATAGTTTTTCCTAAGGAGAGTCATCAGTAAAAAAAGAAGTAAAAAAGCTTCATACTGAAAGGACTGAAAGGTATGCTGGAACATCAGTCAAACTAATTGAGGGCTCAGAGTCACTAACACATGCATTAATACTGAAGAGGGTCAAGCAGTTTACAATTTATCAATTAATAAGTAAATCTGACTTCAACAGCAGGGCAGCCAAGAGATAACATCTCAGGTTGAAACAGTGTCAACTGAACTACATCAGAGCAGGGAAGGCAATGTGATTATGGGATTGCTGAAACTGCTCTTGCTTGTCGAGTAATGGTAAATTGGGCTTTTTGCTATTCTGTTTGTAGCATTGCAACTGACAACCAATAATGACTGAAATTCTGGCATGATTGATATACAGTGCTGTCAATGTGAAGTTACCATAACAAAATCTCACAGAGCTGAGCATGGTATTCTAAAACAGAATATCACTTAGAGCTAGAAGAATTAATAACTTTAATTATAATTACAACTAGCAATACAATTAGTAGTCACAAAAAGTATTTTTGTGTTTTGTAACTACTACATAGATACTGGATTATCCTAAAATAAATTGCTTTTACTTTTTTCCCAGTAATTTTAAATACTGATCTTTAAAAAATGGCGCACACAATTTTTACTTGCAATGTTCCAACAATAATACACACTGACACAGAGCCACAAAAAAATATATATATATATATATATATATATATATATATATATATATATATATATATATATATATATATATATATATATATATATATATATATATATAATTGCTCAGAAACATTAAAGGAACACTTTGAAAAAATATCAGATCTCAGTGGAAGAAAATTATGCTGGATATCTATACTAATATGGTCTGGGTAATGTGTTAGGAATGAAAGGATGCCACATCGTTTGATGGAAATGAAAATGATCAACATACAGAGGGCTGAATTCAAAGAAACCCCGAAAATCAAAGTGAAAAAATGATGCGGCAGGCTAGTCCATTTTACTGAAATTTCATTGCAGCAACTCAAAGTCATGCTCACTAGTTTATATGGCCCACATGTGCTTGTATGCATGCCTGACAACGTCAGGGCATGCTCCTAATGAGACGACGAATGGAGTCCTGGGGGATCTCCTCCCAGATCTGGACCAGGGCATCACTGAGCTCCTGGACAGTCTGAGGTACAACCTGGTGGCATCGGATGGACCAAAACATAATGTTCCAGAAGTGTTCTGTTGAATTTAGAACAGACGAGTGTGGGGGCCAGTCAATGGTATCAATTCCTTCATCCTCCAGGAACTGCCCACATACTCTTGCCACATCAGGCTGGGCATAAAGTCATGAAGTTTGTTTCTTATTGTTTGGTCAGAGACATTCACACCAGTGCCCTTCTGGAGGTCATTTTGTAGGGCTCTGGCAGTGATCATCCTGTTTCTCCTTGCCCAAAGGAGCAGATACCTGTCCTGCTGATGGGATAAGGACCTTCTACGGCCCTGTCCAGCTCTCATAGTGTAACTGCATGTCTCTTGGAATATCCTCCATGCCCTTGAGACTGTGCTGGGAGACAGCAAATCTTCTGGCAATGGCACGTATTGATGTGCCATCCTGGAGAAGTTGGACTACATGTGCAACCTCTGTAGGGTCCAGGTATTGCCTCATGCTACCAGTAGTGACACTGACTGTAGCCAAATACAAAACTAGTGAAAAAACAGTCAGAAAGGGAAAAAAGTCAGTGGCCTCCACCAGTTAAACCATTCCTGTTTTGGAGGTTGTCTCATTGTTGCCCCTCTAGTACACTTGTTGTTAATTTCATTAACACCAAAACAGCTGATACTGATTAACAACCCCCTCTGCTACTTAACTGACCAGATCAACAGCCCAGACGTTTCATTGACTTGATGCTATACTAGGATTAAAAAATGTTCATTAAATTTTTTTGATCAGAGGAGGTGCCCCAACCACAAATTCAAAAAGCAGTGATTACAGCCTTATGTTTTCATGAGATCGTTGTGAGTTAGAAAGCTTGTATAAAATATCTTGTCAGCCTGAACCTGGAAATATACAGTATGAGAACCTCTATCCTCAATTGTTTTCTGACCGCTCTGATTCACAGGAGTGCTCTTCAAGTTACTTACACAGAAAAGTTTACTCCAACATAAACATGTGTTTTAATATTTAATGTAACTGTAACTGCCATGATATTAGGAAAAAACATCAGGTTTCATGATCATGTTCTTCATGCATTTTTAAATTCCAGTGTTGGCACTTTATTATTTATTGTGGGCTTTGCCATTTTACTTACTTTGTTCCGGGAGCTGCTATTTTTGTTTACAGTTGCCACAGCAACTTCTATTATGTAGTCCCGATGGCATGGGGTTTTTAATGCAGCATCACACACCTATAAAACGTGATGCCCTGCCCTGATATTCAGGGCATCTAGGTAATGGTGTAAAATAAAACAACTCATGTTTCTCTTGCATATTTTTAAAACAGTTTTCTTGGCAATTTGAACATATTGCTTTGTACTTTACCTTGAATGTTGTCTGTCATGTAGACAAGAAATTTGATCTGTTATTTTTTTGTTTTGAACTTAACTTTATTTTCCTACTCTCCCTCTTGACTTTTCTGCTGATTTTTTGATTCATTTTACTTGTCTGTTTAAGGGCAAGTGCTTATTTGTTGCTTTTGTTCACAATATATGGATGAAAATGTTCACTTTTTATTGTCAGACTTTTGGAGATGATGGACTCATGCTTGTGTCATTTCATAAATAATGCAACTTATTAACTTTGTTTTTGTTTTATTCTTTGTTGTTATATTGCATGCTGATGATATCATTACTTTACAACACAGACATTCTCATGTGCAATCTTAGAAAAAATGACAGTAATAAAGCTTTATTTTCTGCTTTTGAAAAGTCAAAGAATACAAATAATTTTATTTGAATATTTGTCGTGATTTTGTATTTTTACAGATCTGGATCCTGAAACAAGTACAAATTACAGAAAAAAGTTTAGGTGTTTGTTTCTTTGCTTTTTTGTGTATGCTATTGTTGGAAAATATTTTTTTTCTCTGTTAATTTATCAGTTTTGCTTTTGGCAATGGAAGTAATTAATTCAATAATTTGGGAAGGCTCACATTTTATTTTCCTTACCTTTCTCTGTAGCAGGGGATCTCCAGCTGTTAGGCTTTTATCAAGGTAGCAGAAGCTTACTCATTTAAAGAAGCAGAAAAATACAGTTTATTGATTAACACAAAGATTACAAAAACATGTAATGCAAATATATATTGACATAGAAGACAGGACATGAGACGGACCACCATATAAAAGAAATTTATCTTGCACAAATAAACAGTTTTACAATACCACGGGCCTCATGTATAAATGGTGCATACGCACAGAAATGTTGCGTAAGAACGTTTCCACATTCAAATCGCGATGTATAAAACCTAAATAACACATTTCCATGGTATCTCATACCCTATCGTACACAATTTCTCCTCTCGGTTTTACAGACTGGCGGCACCCAGCATCAAAGCAGTGCTACTATTCCTGTGTGGTTACCCTTTCTTTCTTAGATGCACATTCCTGACGCGGCTTTATAAATACACTGAAACTAACTGCATATTGTTTATTAGTGTAATGCATCTGATTGTAATTAACCTAGCCATATAGCCATAAATAGCCATAGTATTCCAAATACCATAACTGCTTTAGCGTTCTTACTCTCACTGCACCTTCTTTTTCTGCCTTCAGCTGCTCCCGTTAGGGGTTGCCACAGCGGATCCTCTTTTTCCATATTACTCTCACTGCACCACTCAGAGTATTTATATCACTGTATCTGAGTGGTGAATCACAGCAGCAGCTGATCGGAAAGAGAATTATCGGGATACAGCATCAAGCACGGCAAAACGCTTCAGAATCTTTCCTGTATGGACTTCGCGGTTCAGAAACAGTTTCATCCCAAGAACTTTAAACACAGTCAATCAGTCCATCAAGTGCTCCTTGTAGAACTGTTTGTACTTATAAATACAATTGCCTCACTGTTATAATATTGCACAACCGGCGGCACTTTATAAAGCGCGTATTTACATATGATGACGATATAATTTTTAAGTTGAAATGCAGCAAAATATGTTGATTATATTATACAGATAAAACTAACTTCATTGAAATAATCTGTATTGTTAATAATTAAACATGTGAGGACACGGTGCCGCAGCGCTAGCTAGTTTACAGATTGATCCTGATTGATTGCTGTATGCTGGAAGGATAGATAGATAGAATAATTAAACACATACTATGAAGATATTTCAGTGTTCCTTAAAAGTTTTGAAGAATTGTCATTGTAAGCTTACAGATGGCTTAACGTCTATTACAGAGCTAAATATGTGGTGATTGGGTGTTTGGAGAAAGAAAAGTAAGGACAGGAATTGGGGGTTAGTACGTTTGAAAGAGACAGTAGTCATGTTATAGTGCGAATTCTATGCACGGCGTTATGCATGAGGCCCAAGGACTTTACTGATGGTGTCTGATGTCGTGTGGAGCTGTTGCTGTTGTTGCTTTGGGTTCAAGTGGAGAACTACGTTTACGCTGCAGTGTACTTTTTTTCACTGATACATGGTCCTTTGATTGAAGTGTGCAGTGATGCTGCCTTTCTCAGCTCGCTGTTAGGCTCTTTGTTGTGCCCCCTGCAACATCAGAGGGAAGAGCATTATTCTTTCTAGTACAAAAGTGTAGGAGATGAAGTTCCTTTCTTGAAGTAATGCAGCTGTCCACTCTTCCCTGGCAGAGCTCAGTTACTGGCACAGAGCTTGGCCTGGCAGAATGGATTTTTAGAGCTAATTCGTTGTGTTCAGCTCCAAGGCTCTGTGGAGAGTAGCTTCCAGACCAAAGAAACTTTGTGAACTCTTTGATTTGGTTGGCAGTAGATGGCTTCTCACCCCAGAGAGAAGACTGTCAGTTTTCAGTTCACATAGAGAACAGATCCTTAGCCTTCAGCCCACCCAAAAGAGACAGAAGAGTTTAATGCATCTCATTTTAAAGGAAGGTGTAACTTCTGGTGATTGGATTAAAGTCCTTTCCTGTTACAGATCCAGGGCCTGCATACATGCATGTTATTTTGTCATTCCCATTCAGGCATGTTCAGCTCTCGGTCATTGCCTAAGATTAACGTCCATTTGGGTGCCTTTTAGACTGAAGGAGCCTCTGCAAAGGTGCCAGCATAGCTATTATATGCAACTTTGTTATCAGATAAAATATAAAGCTGATATTGGTACAGACTGAAGTTTAGCACTTCATTCTAAAGTTCAGGTGGGGGATGCAAATGGATTTCTGCATCTCTGTTAAATGTGCTGTCTTAACAGGCCTTGTGTATGAACTAAAAAGATTAGCAAAATTAGTAATTCCTGTTTTGTCCTATAGTACCAGAGCTGCATTCCATGTGTGGCAGCAGTTTTATTTCTTTGGGACATTGATCTCCATATAGTGAGGATATGCTGTCCAGGTGATCCAAACATTTTTATTTCCTGAGCAGCAGGTTAATTCCTTTTTGACTTTTGCTTAGTGGCAACTGTCTATTCCACTTGTTCTGATCATCCATTTCCTGTTGCCTGACCTTAATTTTGCTCAGTCACGTGTCTAGTAAGGTTCCAGCGTTTTGTTTCTTTTTTCCTCAAACATCCAAATGTTACTATATGTGACTCTGTAAGCCTGAGTTGCTGCTGAGTTCAACCAATTAGCAGCCTCCTCATATTTATGTCATCTGAACTGTTATGAGCACAACCAACCAACAGCTTCTTCACTTTCTTTGTTCATGTGGCCAGCTAATCTCCACCCTTGGATGGCTGCAGTTATCATTTCTGTTTTTTCTGCAGTTGGATTTCACTCACAAATGAGAAGGCACCTCAGTCCCCGAATGTCTTTGCTGCTGCCTATTCCTAACTATGGGTCATATATGTTTTGCCAGCTTGTTGTGACAGCAGACTTTGCCATTTATCTAACAGCAAATGACTTGTTTTGTTAAACATTTTTTGATTTTTGACCTATGTTTTCTTGACCATGAACTATGCTGCTCAAACAAATCATGTATTTACATGTCTATATTTATTATCCCTGCTGTGTTTTGACTACAATTTTTGTAGCACCTAGATACTTAACCTCTGTCACTCGTGTAACATCAGCATTCAAGCAGGCAATTATTACAAAAAATACATGTTTCTATTGTGTTTGTCTCAATGTGTTGTGACAGAAATAAATAGGCATATTCTGTAAACAGAGGTTAGGATACTGTCTGATGTGTAGACATATCCAGACACATTATTTCCACTCACTATAAAGCTCAATCTCTATGATCAGAAGGCAGAAAATTAAATGGAACATCTACCTGCATGCTTCATTCTTATTTATGCAGACTTACCAGCCCAAAACTTGCAATAAATTTTATGAAGAGAGAGATGCATTTTATAGATCCAGTTATTTTTCAGGTTAGCAGCAAGTGACAAGACAAACGATTTTCTTTTTATTTTTACATGTCCCAGATATACGATGTAAAACTGTATGTTATTTACATAATTCTATGCACAGTAAAAAACTATTAAGAATTCTTCTTAAATGCTTAGCATGAGGCTGAATTTTGTCTGAGTTCTCGTGTTTAAGTAGCAAATTGTAGTTACATTCACTAGCTAAACTTCCATTGCCAATATTTTGTATTCTTTATCATATTTATTCTACCAAATCTACTATGATGGCGCTTGTTTAAGACAATCATGTCTTGCAATGATGTCCTCTGTATTTTTTTAATCATATTTTACGCTGTACCCAGTTTTCTTATTGAATAAGACACATATGTGGGTCAGCAATCTGTGTGGCAAGTGGCTGTAAGCAACTAGCTTTGACTTGTCTATGCTTGTAGAGAAAGAGGGATTCCACCTGCTCTCATCTAATTTTGAGTTTCTAAAACTCCCTCAGCCTGACCCTAAAAGTTATCTAACAATGCGCTCTTTACAGACATCAGGAGAGAGACTGTCATGATCTGGCTTATGATTTGAAACTATTCTTTGGTCTTGGTATTCCGAAGCTAAAAAATCTAATGGTAATATTCTTTCTAGACATTTTTAACTATTTTGAACAAATAACATTCTCCCACTTTCCTTTCTTGTTCTTCTTGTGGGCATTGCCAATTGTGTTGATTGTAACTATGACAGATTAAAGGTAGGCATTGTACACTTCTTTGTTGTCCAAGTTTGAATATAAAAAAGATGACAGCATTATTTCTGATATTTAGTTCTGACCTTTCTTGTTGTTTTGCCCTTAAAGTACGATTTGCGAGTCGTGGTTTGGTTACACGTGCTCTACCGGCACCTGAAAACTTTGTTAATTTTAAACTATGATTCTGCTTTTGCATCTCAGACTTCCTCTAATAATGTTTTGTATTCTCAGTTTTGCTCAATAGTTGATAAGTCTGTAGATGTTTTGATTCAATTGTATCTCTAACTTGCTTTTGCCCTGCACAAGCAGTATAAAGGTGTACAGCATTATGAAATCAGAGAAAATACAGCAGTTGTGTTTTTGAACTTCCAGTCATCGTTGGAAAGTTCCTGATTGATGTAATAAAGTTTGCAACAAATAAAATACTGCTGTTTGTTTTAAAGGAACCAGGCCTGACTCAGGACACTGCCATGACTTTGAATATGTCAGCCTGGGCAATTTGGTTCTGTCTACCTGTGTTGCCCTACTGGTAAATGGTTTAAAATAATGATGCAGATATTTGTGAATAATATGAAGCTCTGCTTCTGGTTGCTTTTGAACTCTCTGTGCATGTTGTCTGTTCCTGAATCAAACTTAACAACATAAGAAATTTAACAAACAAATGAAGGCCATTCAGTCCATCAAGCCTGTTTGTTTAGCTAATAGCAAAGTTGTCATAATATCTCATTCAGATTTTTCTTATAGGTGGTCAAGGTTTCTGCTTCAACTCCATGTCTTGGTAATTTGTTTTGTAAAGAATTGCTTCTTGGCTTCAGTTTTAAATGCACTTCCTCTTAATTTCCACTGATGTCCTCAAGTATGTGATTCACCCTTAAGTCGAAAGAATGTTGCTGGATCTAATTTATTATTGCCTTTGACGATGACTTTAAATACCTAAACTAGTTCCCCACACAGTCTTCTCTGTTTGAAATGAAACAATTTTCATTCTCTTAGTCTGTCAAAGTAGGATATGTCCTTAAGTCCTTTGATGCATTTATTTGCTCTCCTCTGCACAGTTTCAAGTGCTGCTGTGTCTTTCTTATACTGTAGTGACCAGAACTGCACACAATACTCCAGATCTGGTCTCACTACTGCATTATATAGTTTGAGCATAATGCCCCTTGACCTAAATATACATTTTTTTATGATAAAACCTAACAATTTATTTAACTTTTTATTTGTTTCTATGCATTGCATAGTCAATGAAAATTTTATATCAACATTAACCTCTAAATCCTTTTCAGAGGTTGCTTCCTGTATGACAGTGTCTCTCATCTTTTATTTATAATTAATGTTCTTTTTGCCCATGTGTGGCAGTTTGTACTTTTCTACATTAAACTGCATTTTAAAGGTGTTCACTCAGTTCTGAAAGTTGTTCAGGCCTTTTTGAATTCTTTTTGCTGCATCCTCAGTGTCTTCCATCTCTCCAATTTTAGTATCATCTGCGAATTTGACATGTTTATTAACTATACCAGAATCAATGTCATTAATATAAATCAGAAACAGTAATGGTCCAAGGAAAGGCCCCTGATGGACTCCACTGATGATCTTGCTCCATGTGGAGCATTCTTCTGTTATATGTATTCTTTGTCTCCTGCAAGTTAACCAACTAGAGATACAGATTTGTAGGTTACCTCTGACAGTAACATCAAAGTGAATATTGAAGTACTTTTGAGTACACTAACTTTAATTATGTAGTCTACTAATTTGAAAGGTGAAAATTTATGTTGTGGAAGTTATGAGCTGTTATTATAACTTTGCTTTTGGCAGTGTTCTTCTTATTTATATTCTGTATTTTCTGGTCACATTGTGTTTTTTGCCTTTGTTGTTTACATTCAGGGTGGCACGGTGGCACAGTGGGTAGCGCTGTTGCCTCGTAGTCAGGAGATCCGGGTTCGCTTACTGGGTCCTCCCTGCATGGAGTTTGCATGTTCTTCCTGTGTCTGCGTGCGTTTCCTCCGGGTGCTCTGGTTTCCTCCCACAGTCCAAAGACATGCAGGTTAGGTGTATTGGTGATCCTAAATTGTTCCTGGTGTGCGTGTTTGCCCTGTGGTGGGCTGGCACCCTGCCAAGGGTTTGTTTCCTGCCTTGTGCCCTGTGTTGGCTGAGATTGGCTCCAGCAGACCCTTGTAACCTGGTAGTTAGGATATAGCGGGTTGGATAATCGATGGATTTTTACATTCAAGTTTATTATGTTCATTGATGTCTTATTTATACTACTGCATTCGTATGCAGTTTAGTTTCTTTGAATTGTCAAGTGATCTGCTATGTCCCTTGTGGAACTGCCCCAAAACCCCTCAGAGGCTAGCAATACCTAATGGTCAACTACAGTTCATTCATCTTCATCTCTGTTCTTGGTGTTAGTGAGTTCTATTGTGGTTTTTGTAATTTTATTGTTATTATAGAATTATTGTATTTACAACCGCTGCTCTGTTTTTGACAATGACCATTGGATTTTGGTTTTTGGACTTTTGTGCTCATGTGAACAGTCTGAAATTACAAAAAATAAATCTTTTATTTTTATAAAGTGCCCTGACTTGGCTGGAAAAGATAACCAGATAACTAATTTCTACAGAGGCAAGCAAAAGGCGAACAAAAGAAAATAAAAATAAACCGAAGCAACCAAAACCCAGACAAGAGTCAAAATACAATGTCAAATAACACACAATAAGTTGAAAACCAGGCAAGACATGAAAAGCAATTAACACGAGAAGTCAAAATAAAAATAAGTTATCTGCGGATTAGATTAGACTCAGAACAAAAGGCTGACCTTTTACGTTGCTTGCTGATGAAATCAAGGCCACAACCCACAGAGACCACTACCCTAGGAACGTGGGACGTGACCCTGACAATGTTACAATGTTACACTTTATGGCTTCCCTTAAAGGAAAAGGCTCTAAACCCCTACATTCTGCTTTATCTGATATATTCACATTTTTTCTTTAACTTTAAATGCTTATTTTGTTTTGCTATTTTTTAATTCATTTTTTCTGTGCAGTTTGTATCTGAAAGCAGACAATTATTGATAAACAGAGCACCAGCACAAATGACTCTAAAAAGAGCAACTAATCAAGTCATAACCAGAATGTGTGAAAAAAAAGAAACACAAGAATAAATAAAATAATAAATATTTTTTAACCTTTCTAAAACATAAATTCCCGCTTCATTTCTAATTTAGCATAACCATGTTGTAATGTCTGGATAGATAAAAAAACACAAAAACTAGGACATAACAGCTTCCTTAAAAGAAGAAATGGGTCAGGACAAAGATATGCAGACTGAACAGGAAGGCCACTGCTTTAGACCAACAGAACTTAACGTAAGGAACACAAATGATGTATACCATTAAACAGTATTTTACACATACAGTTTAATGATTCTTTGGCTTGCACTCTTCTACAATATAAGATGAGGGAATGTTATTTGGTCAGAGGCTGATGAAGTAATTAAATTAAATATCAAACATTTTATGTGCCACTTCTAAATAAGAAGGCTGTTAAAGTGTTAAATGACTTTTACTACTCATTATGGAGTTTGAACATCATATTGTAGGATTTTGTTCTTCCAAATACTAATATAATCAAGCGTATGTTTGAATACCAATAGTCATATCTGTGATGGCTTCTGGGTTTGACTGACATTCCATACATGGCTGATTCCTACTGCAAGCAAAGCTGCTTTGACACATCAAGATTCCTGCAAAATTCTGTAGTGGACTGAGTGAGATGTAAAAAGGGGAATACGAAAAGCTAGTGATTAGATGTCTAGAAGTGTGGACATCCTCTAGTTGAAAGGAAAAGTGTCAGTTTAAAATGATACTTTTTCAAAATGTTTGTACTAAATGTGCAGTGTTTTTATGAGGGAAAATGTTTTTAGTGAAAATGTGAGTTTATTTTTATAGAGTGGTTATGATATATTTGTTGCAAGCATGAATATGAGCAAAATAGGGTTTATGTGTAACTATTTTGATTGTAGTTACTTAATGCTTGACACTTTATAAATTAATTAAAAACTACACAAAACAGAAAGAAAACTTGGTGCATTATCAACATGCCAAATGATTTAAATTGTAATATGGGTACAATATTGACAACAGAAGGAAAGTTATGGAAAGGTGAAAAATACCATTTTTGTATTATAACACAGAGCATAACACATCCTACTTTTCTCTATGCAGTTGTGGCTTAAGTGTCAGGTTACTGTGAAGCATTACCCTCTCCTTCTACACCCACTTCCTTTATTATTATAATAACCTCTAAGCGGTTTGCTTATACCTCTGCATTTACTTTTCCTGCTTTAGGGCAGATTGAGTAAAGTACACTCAGACTGTAAAGGCCAAACTGCAAATCAAACCTAATACCCAGGAGAAATCAAGCATGAGCATTAGCCAAAATATCACTTGACTATAGTAAACTGGATTTAAAATAAATTTTGCTTTATATTTGGGTTTCTAGTTCTGAATTACCTATGCATTCTCGGCATTCCTAAAGGACTCAATGTTAAATGCCGTGTGCAAGCAAGTGATACCTTAGTAAAAACTTCATTCCCCAAAGTGCATTCAAATTCTGCTGCTGATTCCTTGTGACTACGAGCAAGTCAATTCATCTGCCTGTGCTCAATTTGGTAAAATAGAAGAAATTTAACCAATTGTATCTCAAATGTTGTAAGTCAGCTTGGATAACAGCATCAGCCAAATAAACATTTTAAACGATACATAAATAAATATGCCGTGTGTTTTTTCAGAGATATAGACAATCCCTTCTATTCTTGTTTTGCAGCGGTTGTTTCTGCTTGGGACAAAACTACATTATTAGCCTTCATTTTTTGTTCTTTTAAATTTCTCATAATTCATGACTCATTCAGTAACTGCTTAGTTCCTCGCTTTCTGTGCAGTTTTACTATCGAATTCTAACATTATTTCCCAACTAATATGTGCATTTTTTCATATTCACAGGTCAATCTTCCAAAATAATGCTATGAAAAAAAATACTAATGCTTATCCTGCCTCTTGAGTACAAACATACTGTGCAAACTACTCAACAAATCAAATTGATTTTTCTGTGGAGATGACAAGCCAGCATATACTCACACCAAGCAAATCTGATTGATTATGAAGAAATGATCTGCACTTAACTAATAATGGTCATGTAATGCAAGTGAGGTTATAATTGATAAAAATCTTTCAATTTATTGTATTGGTTTTCTGGTTAGGTCTCCCACCCTATAACTTAAATGACCTGGGGTGTATGTGTTCAGATTTTTTTGGATACTACACACGTAGAAGTGTTGTGATAGACTTTTATATTGTCAAGAGCTAAACTGTATAGTGCCTAGTGTAATAATTCTTTCAAGATCTCCGAAATAGATAATGTGTGTACAAAGAACAGATGTCTATTATAAAAACACAATTAGCATTTCTTGTGAATACAAAATATGTCACATAATAAATTGATAACTCTTCTGATTTTCTGTGGGGTTAAGCATTTATTAACTACATTTGTGAAAACCTGCTACCAGCACTGTGCTGCTTTCTGCTGGGATAGGCTTCAGACCCCAGTACCCTGAATTGGATTAATTAATTTTGTAAATGTTATGTTACTTTGAGCTACTACATTTCAGTTTTGAGATGATTATAATTCATTAAAAAAATAACTCAAGTCAACTGCACTGTCATGTGTACGTGGTTCATAAAAATTCATTCTTGTACTCCTCAGAACAACTGACAAAAATATAATACAAAATAAACAAAAAGAAAATAAAGAAAAAGTACACAACAGACAACGTATACTGTATATATATATATATATATATATATATATATATATATATATATATATATATATATATATTGTGGCATATGGCCGGTCGTTCATCCAGGCCAATACCCCCAAGCCGCCAGATGGAGCCCTCCCTGCAGCATGGAGGTGCCCCGAAGGCCAGAAGGGAATCCTGGACAATGGAGTTTTTATCCACAGCCCTGCTGGATACTATGGGGGCCGCTAGAGGACACTGCAGGGAGGAACAAGGAGTATTTTCCATACAGCCTGGAAGTACGTTCCAGTCACATGGACAGAAGAAATGACGTACTTCCGGGTTGAAGAAAAAAGGAGTTTTCATCTGACCCGGAAGTGTTGCCAGTCACAATGACAGTGAGAAGAAAAACACTTTCAGGTCAAGGACTATAAAAGACTAAAAGAAATACCAGAGCGTTGAGCTGGGTCGGGTGGCAGGGTGACAACGCGTCTGGGAGAGTGGAGGATTAATTATTGTGTATTTGGTTATTGTTATAGTTTATTGTTTATGAGTATAGTGGAGTGGAGGGTGCTTTGTGCACATTATTATTATAATAAGTCCATTATTTGGACTTTTATCTGGTGTCTGGTCTGAGCGTTCAAGGGTACGACAGAGCCCCCTATCTGTCACAATATATACAATCTATATATATAAAAGTCAATGTATGTGTGTGTGTGTATGTATGTATGTATGTTTCAGCATCGCTTCCGAACGGCTAGAGCAAACTTGGTAGACAAGTTTCTTATTGGTCGACTGAAAATACTGGTGAAATCAACCCTAACCCACCCCCTTCTGAGTAGGGTGGGGGGTGATCTTGCGGTCTTGTATGCATGTTATCATCCAGTTGACAACTGGAATGACCACCAGAGGGCATACTGGAGGTGACTGCCAGCATTCTTTATGTCTGAGCACCATCGCCCGCCTGTTGCCTTTGCAATGAAATACAATACAATACAATACAATTTATTTTTGTATAGCCCAAAATCACACAAGAAGTGCCGAAATGGCCTTTAACAGGCCCAGCCTCTTGACAGCCCCACAGCTTTGACTCTCTAAGAAGACAAGGAAAAGCTCTGAAAACTTGTGTAGGGAAAAAATGGAAGAAACCTTGGGAAAGGCAGTTCAAAAAGAGACCCCTTCCCAGGTAGGTTGGGCGTGCAGTGGGTGTCAAAAGAAGGGGGTCAATACAATACAGTACAATACACAGAACAGAACAAATCCTCAATACAGTATAAAAATAAAAATTTTATAAGTACAAAGCAGAATTTAAAAGTAGATGATATCACATAATATGATTTGGATTTGTTCAGAGTCCTGGAGACCTCAGCCATCAAGCTACCTCCCCCATTTGGCCATTCCACAGCTGAAACAGCGCTTGGCCAGCCAATCTGATTAAAGGACCCCTCTTTCTCACGATTCCTGCGATCCTCCATCAGGGATGACTTTATCTTAGGCAGGCAAAACATCTTGGCAGGTGGGCTGTGGCACCACATTTGAGTACCAAAAAGAGAAACAGAATAAGTGAGGGTTAGTAACAAATTATAATGATCATGTTACTTATATAGATAAGTAGATAGAGTTAAATAGACTTAACAGTTCTTAGCATTGCACCACGCAAGCTGTCGTATCAACCGCCTACTGTAACTTGCTTTATTTTTTTCTTCACTTATAGTCTAGAATAAAAGTGCATTTGTTTTGTTATACTTGTACACCAACATTTGTTCCTGTGTTTGAGTGACACGGGTATGCTCAAAAAATAGACGTGTAATGCCACGAAAAGTGAATGCAGGCACTGCAGTTCGCAAGCATTGGTACGAGAATGCAGTCACAAGTACGCTGCAGAGCTGTAGCGCATCTTTATGTGAAAACAGCAGTGTCAGATTGGGGGGTGAGGAGGTAGGGAAGGATCTTGAACACGACGGAGGGAATGAAAAGTGAACAAAAAAAAAAACCTAACCTTTACAAGTATCATAAATTACACTGGCTGTTACACACTGAAATCAAATGTATGTTTTTATTTTAAAATAGTAAGAATAAGAGCAGTTTACTTCTCAAGAAAGAA
This sequence comes from Polypterus senegalus, assembly GCF_016835505.1. NCBI lineage: Eukaryota > Metazoa > Chordata > Cladistia > Polypteriformes > Polypteridae > Polypterus > Polypterus senegalus. The sequence goes on from NC_053158.1 coordinate 149,693,742, forward strand.
TCGTGCGGGATTGAACTCATGATCTTTTCATTATTAGTCAGCAGCTGATACCATTACGCTACCATGGCAGTTGTGATAAGTATGTGTCAATGTGGCATGCTATTTTTATATTTTTGAATAAAAGCATTCTTGTTCTGTTATATTTGTACCTTTTGTGAAACTGTTAATTTGATATTTGGACTTCAGGCTTCATACATTATATAGTTTATGCCTACATTTTGTCATTTACTACTACAATGTGAAAAACGTTTCTGTTTTAAAAATGTGTTTACACGGATTACTGTAAAAACGGAACACACGTGAAATGCATGTATTCCAAATAACGATCTATTATTTCCACTCTAAAACTCCATTTCACTCCCAGATAATCAATCAAGGCATGAGCTGGCAGAAGTTTGTGCACGTTCTAAGTCGGTGGGGGGATGGAATAGCAAGCTACTTGCAGCATTCTTTATCAGCACATTTAGATTAACAAAAGACGCTGGCGGAGAGGTGAGAACGGCTTTAAGAAGCGATTTAAGGTGGGACGGATCTACGAGTTTTTTCGTAGGCTCTGGTAATTCTAGTGTTAAATAGAGTTGGCTGGTTCCGAGACTCAACTAGATGATAACATACATAAAAGACAAGTACATTAGTCAGTCTTCATTGTTTATTAATTTATTTTTATAGTATTTTTTTAATTATATTGTTCTCAAACAATTTAAAAAAAAACACTCTATTTTCCTCCCGGGCAACACTGGGTATTTCAGCTAGTATAATAATATTTGCAAGTGTTACATATACAGTATATATTAGTCATCTTACAGTATTTGTTCTTAAGATTGTGCCTTATTAGCAGTGTTATGAGTTATGGATAGAAACTATCCATAAATCTCTTGCTGAAGTTGCCTATAGTCCTGTACCATTTGACAAACGAGAGGACTGAGAAAAGCAGCTATGTAGGATGGCTGAGGTCTTTATTTTTTGAGATTGATTATTTAATGAATATTTAAAAACTAGTAAATAATACTGTTTTCCTTTCGAAGGCCGCAAATGTTACATAAGCCCTAAAAAGAAGGCAGCTCAGTGGCGGTAATATTTTATACCATCTTCATCACCCTCTGCAGTGCTTTATGATCTTGAGGTGAGCAGGTACTATACAAAAATGTGATGGGGCCAGTGAAGATGGACTTCATTGTGAACCAATACTGTAGAAGTTTGTGAGAACAGATAGAGAAACACAAGTTGCCCTCTGATATTAAAGAAAGTAAAAGTGCTGGTTAGCCTTTTTGACAAGCACTGAAACATGTGCGTTTTAAGAAATGTACCTATATTAAAAATACAGTACCACAACCAAACATACTGTAAAAGCTGATTTTAGTTTTCATGGTACAAATTCTAATCCTCTGTTAACACAGAAGGCTTTTTTTTGTTCACAAACATGCAGTACACTCAGGATAAAGGCTTAATATTGGCCAGCAACACACATAATAAATATGACCGCAGGTAACCAATTGTCTTTTTTGTTGCTTTGTTTTTTACTACCCAAGACAACCATCCAACCCTAACCACAAATTAGTAGCTGCACGCATTGTATTTTATACAAGCTAACTGTATGTGAAAATAAATCTTTATGTTAAGTTTGAAATCCTCTGTGTAATGTGTATACTATCACCAGTAAATTTTGACAAACTGCTTGCAGACAAAGGTAACTGCTGGTTCTTTCTCATACAGGCAGAAGACATGAGTTAGTTGATCTAAAAAGAGACACAATTTGCTGGCTACATAGGTTTGCCGTCGCTTTTAGAATTCACTTGTATTTCTTAGATGCTTTCCCTAGAAAAAATGCAACAGGTGCAAATAACCTAAATGTTTGGAAGACAGTAGCAAGTCTGTACATATTCTAAGAAGTAGACTAGATTACATCAGTAAAGTCATGTTACTTTAATGAGATGTTTTGGTAAATAATCACTCATTCAAAAGTTAGTTTAATTTAATTTACTGCTGTCACAGTACAACAATTCTTGTAACCATTTGTTATTTATTAATTTAGCTTTTTAAATAAATTGTTACTCATCAAGATTAGTTTTCCATCACCTTGCATGGAAATCTATGAATATGTTTTAAGGTTTTCATAAATGCTAATACTTTATGACATACTTGGTATGAGTAAAATTCCTTCTGTTTATTTTCACAGAAAATGTTTGTTTTCTACATTACGTCAAAGACTCAGACTCCTAGCAGATGAGGGTAATGGTAGTTGTTATGTTATTAAAGCCACGGGACAACGACTTGTCTTTGAACCTCCACTTTATTAAGTGCGCACACACCTTCTTTTCACACTCCGTATCCGGGTGCACTACCCAGAACTGTCCGGTCCACAACAACACATTACCGGAACCTTTGTTGCTATAAGGCATAACATCACATCTTCCCCCCTTTAAAAGATAATGACTTTCCCTTGCAATCTTATGTTGTATCAGTTTGTTCTATTACCAAAATAACATCTTCATAATAACATCACAACCCAACCATCACAGAACTTTCACAATCTTTTTTTTTTTTTTTTTAATTTATTTATTTATTTATTTAATTTTATTCCAATCAATACCATAGCAATCAGGTTTTTCCAAAAAAAAAGAATTATGCTAAGAACAGATCGATCCCCACCCTTGAGAGAGAGAGCAAGCCAAACGGTGTAAAATTTAAGGCTTTTAAAAATACCTAAATCAACAAATTCTCTGTGCTTTATAAAATCATTTCAAAATATTACTGATTAGATCCTGCCATGTTTTGAAAAAAGTCTGCACAGATCCTCTAACTGAGTATTTGATTTTTCCAATTTTAAATAATATAACACATCAGTTTCCCACTGACTTAAAGAGGAGAGTTTGGGTTCTTCCAGTTTATCAGAATAAGTCTGCGTGCCAACAGTGTAGTGAATGCAATCACAATTTGTTTGTCTTTCTCCACTTTAAGACCCTCTGGAAGAACCCCAAACACAGCTGTTAATGGGTTAGGAGGGATTGTGAGTCCAAGACTGTCTGAGAGGTAATTAAAATTTTTGTCCAGAATAATGTTAATTTGGAGCAGGCCCAGAACATGTGACCTAGTGAGGCTGGGGCTTGGTTGCAACGTTCGCAGGTTGGATCATGCCCTGGAAACATTTTGGAGAGTTTTAGTCGAGACAGATGTGCTCGATATATAATTTTGAGTTGTATAATTGTATGCTTTGCATATGGAGCTTGAGTGAATTCTCTGCATTGCTACTTTCCACTCCTTTTCTGATATATTAATTGAGAGGTCATTTTCCCAGTGTCCTCTTGGATCTTTGAAAGGAAGGGATTGTAAAAGGATTTTATATATTGTAGAGATGGAGTCTAACTCCTTGAAATTGAGCAATAATTTTTCCAGCGTGGATGAGGGTGCAAGATGAGGAAAATCTGGAAGGTTCTGTTTAACAAAGTTCCTGATTTGAAGATAGTGAAAGAAATTTGTAGCTGGAATGTTAAATTTGGAATGTAATTGTTCATAGGATGCAAAGGCGTTGTCTATATAAAGATCTCTAAGCAAGTTAATTCCAAATTTTTCCAGATATTAAAAACTGCATATGTTTGTGAGGGTTGAAAGAGGTGGTTCTTTTGCAGGGTGCCACAGAAAGAAGCTTCTCCGTCTTAAAATGCTTTCTACATTGGTTCCAGATTCTAAGTGAGTGGAGCACAATTGGGTTATTAGTGTATTGCCGATAGCGTGTGTTTATTGGAGCACAAAGCAAGGAATACAAAGAAGTACTGCAGGATTTTACTTCTATTGCGGTCCATGCCTGTGTATGTTCTTCTATTTGTGTCCAGGTTCTTATCGACTGTATATTTGCTGCCCAGTAATAAAACTGGAAGTTAGGTAGAGCCATGCCACCTTCTGCCTTTTGTCTTTGTAGGGTCGCTCTTTTGATGCGTGGATGTTTAGAATTCCAAATAAATGAGGTTATTGTTGAATCTAATTGCTTAAAGAACGATTTATTAATGTATATTGGTATGTTTTGAAATAAAAAAAGGAGCTTAGGAAGAATATTCATCTTAACAGTGTTAATTCTTCCAGCTAGTGTGAGATGAAGGGTTGACCATCTATGCAAGTCTTGTTTAATTTTTTCCATACAGACGACGAAATTTTGTTGATAAAGAGCTTTATGTTTACTTGTGATGTTTACCCCGAGGTATTTAAACTGTTCTGCAATGATAAAAGGAAGGGTGTCTAATCTAATATTATATGCTTGCGAATTCACGGAAAGAGTACACTTTTATTCAGATTAATTCTGAGACCAGAGAGCTTTTGAAATTCTGTGAGTGCTGCTAAGACTGCAGGCACAGAATTTTCTGGGTCCGATATATACAGTACCATGTCATCTGCATATAATGAGATTTTCTGTTCCAGTCCTTCTCTGCTAATCCCCTTTATCTGATCAGTATTTCGACAATGTATTGCCAGTGGTTCAATGGCAATTGCAAACAGCAGTGGTGACAAAGGGCATCCTTGTCTTGTGCCACGTTCTAGTTTAAAGTAGTCTGAGCAAATGTTATTGATGCAAACTGAAGCTTCTGGGTTAGTATACAGTAATTTAATCCATGCACAAATGTTGGGCCAAACCCAAACTTCTCCAAAATAGTAAAAGGTATTTCCATTCAATCATGTCGAATGCTTTTCTGCATCCAATGATAATAATATTTCTGGGGTGTTTGATTTAGTTGGTGAGTATATTACATTAAACAGGCGTCGAAGATTTGAAGATAAGTGTCGGCCCCTAATAAATCCAGTTTGGTCTTGTGATATTACTGAGGGAGCACTTTCTCCATCCTTCTAGCTATGATTTTAGAGAGTATTTTAACGTCGTTATTCAGAAGTGAAATTGGTCTGTATGATGCACATTGTAATAAGTCCTTATTTTGTTTTGGAAAGACAGTGATTAGTGCTTGGCGAAAGGTTTGTGGAAGAGATTGGTTATCTCTGGCTTCTGTAAATGTTGCTAATAGGAGGGGAGCTAGCTGAGCGGAGAATTTCTTGTAAAACTCTGCAGGGTAGCCGTCAGGGCCTGCTGCTTTTCCACCTTGGAGTGACTTTATAGCATCCAGTAATTCTGATAATGACAGAGGTTTATCGAGTCCTCCACACTAATAGCGTCAATTTGTGGTATCTGTAATTTATCCAGAAATGCATTAGATTGTATATTGTCTTCTTTAAACTCAGTAGTATATAGGGATTTATAGTAGTCTCTAAAAGTGTACATTATATTTTTGTGTTCGATGATTTTATCTCCGTTAGTGTTAGTAATTACGAGATTGCGTTGCACATCTTGCTTGTGAATTTGTTGCTAAAAGCTTATTAGCTTTCTCTCCATGTTCATAATAATGATGTCTGGATTTGTAAATTAGTTGTTCGGTTTCTTTAGTTGTCAAGAGGTTTAATTCTGAATGTAGAGCCTGCCTCCTCTTATGTAGAGTCTCGCTTGGTAGTCTGGCATGTTCTTCATCTATTTTAGTAATTTCGCTTTTTATCTCTGCTACTTTCTTCGCTTCGGATTTATTTCTGTGGGAAAGATATGAGATAATCTGTCCTCTTAAGAAGGCCTTAAGAGTTTCCCAGAGTATTCCTGCAGAGATCTCAGTGGATGTATTTGTCTCTAGAAAGAATTCAATTTGTTTGGATATAAATTCAGTACAATTCTCGTCAGCTAATAGAAGCGGATTGAGACGCCATCTGCGGGGTGAGTGTATGGGGCTTAGTAATTTCAGCTCCAAGATCATCGGAGCATGGTCTGAAATAACAATAGCATCGTATTTACAAGATTTAATCTTAGGCAAGAAGTTATTATCTATAAAGAAGTAATCAATCCTTGAGTAGCAATGATGTACTGGTGAGTAGAAAGAATATGTTCTTGAATTTGGGTTTAAAAACCTCCAGGGATCTGATAAGTTGTGATCAGTTATAAACTTTGTAATTATCTTTGCAGTGTTAGTTGCCGTTCCCCTGTGGAGGAAGTCTTATCTAAAAGTGGATTTAGAACACAATTAAAGTCCCCAGCCATTATAAGTTTATGAGTGTTCAGATTGGGAATGGATGCAAATAAATTTTGTATAAATTCCTTATCATCAACATTAGGTGCATAAACATTTATCAAAATCATGAACTTTCACAATCTTGAATCAACTTTTTTTTTTTTTTTATATATATATATCAGTCAACAGACTTCAATTAATCTTTCAGGAGGCCTAACAGTGCGTTTTGGTCTGCAATACTTCTCAGGTATAACAGTAACTTGTTTTGTCAGATCAGAGTTAGTGTGATCCACAGAACCTTTGTCAACTTGTTGACTTGCGGAAATGTCAGAATCATCTGATCGCGACTCTGTTTCTTGAACAGTCACTTGTTGTCTTAAGTCCCCTCTGTTCCTTCTTAGAATTGCACCCCACTCGGTCTGAATCTCATATGAGCGTGGTAGTACTTCTCCTTCAACACAACCTTGTTGCATCCATGTTCCTGATGCATGGTTCAGGATTCGAACTCTATCACCAGGCTTGAGTTTTCGCAGGATCTTTGCTTTCTTGTCATAGTTTTCTTTTTGTTTGTTTTTAAGTTGTTGTTTTTCCTGTTTGACTTTGTTCGCCCCAGCAGGTGTCAACAGGTCCTGGTGAATGAGTAAGTTAGTGCGTATCCTTCGACCCATCAGCATTTGGGCTGGGGACAACCCATTTTGAAGAGGAGCACTCCTGTAAATCATTAGACTCTTGTGGAAGTCGGTCTTTCCATCGTGACTCTTCTTCATGAGAGCTTTCACAATCTTTACAGAACTCTCCGCTAGCCCGTTGGACCTAGGGTAGTTTGGGCTTGATGTGGTGTGTTGAAATCCCCACTCTGCAGCGAAGACATCAAACTCCCTACTGCAAAACTGCGGCCCATTATCAGAGAACACTTCACAGGGAACTCCATGTCTTGCAAAGACTGTCTTCAGAAAAGCAATGACAGCTTGGCTGGATGCCGCCTGAAGTGTTGCAACTTCTGGATAGTTTGAGAAATAATCAGTAACTACAATGTGGCTCTTACCATTGCAGTCAAACAGGTCTACCCCAACCTTTTGATATGGATAATCGGGCACTGGATGAGACATGAGTGGCTCTGCTTGTTGCCTGGGTCTGTATGTAAGGCATATTTCACATGAAGCTGTAAGCTGACTGATGTCGTTAATTATCCTTGGCCAATATATTACCTCACGGGCCCTGCGCTTACATTTCTCCTCTCCTAGATGCCCCTCATGAACCTTGTGCAGCATCTCCTTGCGCATTGACACTGGGATGACAAACTTGTTCCCCTTGAAGATGATGTCATCTACTACTGAAAGCTCCGCTCTGCATGACCAGTAATCTTGAATTTGCTTTGGACAGTCACTTTTCTTTCCTGGCCAGCCTTCTAATATGGTCTCTCTAAGTTGTGTCAATGTTCCATCCATATCGGTTGACTTTCTGATTTGTTCAGTTTTCTCTGAGGACACTGGAAGAGAGGTTACAATCATGTCGACATACGCTTGTATGTCCGCTCCTTTCTCACTGGTAAGGCTCTCATGCCTGTCGACAGCCCGAGAAAGTGTATCAGCTGCGAACATGAATTTTCCTGGTGTATAGATCATGTTGACGTCATATTTTTGGAGTCTGATGAGCATTCGTTGGATTCTCATAGGACAGTCATTTAAAGCCTTAGACATTATTGACACCAATGGCTTATGGTCCGTTTCCACTTCAAAGGACTGGCCATAGACATACTGGTGGAACCTTTCACAGGCATACGTAGAAGCTAAAAGTTCCTTCTCGATCTGTGCATAGTTGGTTTCTGCACTCGTCAAGGCCCTTGATGCATAGGCTACCGGCTGCCAGCTCTCAGCATGTTGCTGCAAAAGCACAGCACCTAGGCCATATTGTGAGGCATCTGCTGAGATTCGTGTCCTCTTGTGCGGGTCATAGTATCGGAGCACTGGCTCCTCTGTGATGATGCGCTTCAATTTTTGAAAGCACATCTCCTGCTCGTGAGCCCACATCCATTCATTCTTTTGCTCGAGGAGACATCTGAGTGGAGCTGAATGCGTTGACAGCTGGGGAATGAATTTGGCCAGGTATGTGACCATTCCGAGGAATCTCCTGACTTCCTCTTTATTTTGAGGCCGTTCCATTATTGCTGAAGTTTTTCTTGGGTCTGGCCTGACCCCAACCTCAGACAAAACATCTCCCACGAAAGTTAAGCTCTTGACTGCAAACTCACATTTCTCCTTGTTTAATTTTAGGTTCGACTGTCTTATTAGCTCCAGGACCTGCCTCAATCTTGCATCATGCTCCTGGCGGTCGGAACCCCACACAATTATGTCATCCATCATCGTCTCTACCCCTGGTAGGTGTTCAAAAATCATGTGGACTGTTTTGTGGTATACTTCAGGTGCTGATAGAATACCATAAGGTAGACGGAGAAAACGATATCTGCCTTCTGGCGTATTGAAGGTACACAGTTTAGAACTTGCTTCATCAAGTTTCAATTGCCAGAATCCAGACGACGCATCAAGCTTACTGAACCACTTTGCTCCAGCGAACTGAGACATAATCTCTTCTCTAGTTGGTAGTTTGAAATGTTCACGTTTTATGGCCCTGTTGAGATCTCTTGGATCAAGACATATTCTCAAAGAGCCATTCTTCTTGAGCACAATGACTAGTGAACTCAACCAGTCTGTTGGTTCATCGATTTTCTTAATGACATCCAGCTTCTCCATGCGAGCTAATTCCTCTTTGAGCTTTTCTCGCAATGCAAATGGAACTTTTCTGCATGCGTGCACTACAGGAGTCACAGCGCCATCTGTATTTATTCTATGTTCCCCAGGCAGACATCCGAGTCCTTTAAAAACATCCTTGTACTCCTCCATAAATGAAGTTTCATCTGTTTTGCATTGTGATGTCACTACAAACACTCTCCTCAACAAGTCCAGTTTTTCACATGTGCTCAGTCCCAGAATTGGCTGAACGCTCTTTTCCACAATCAGCATTTGTGTCTTTAACAGCTGTCCTTTATGTTTCAGTGTCACTAGGCAGATTCCTTTGACAGGGACATCCTCACCTGTGTATCCTGTTACTTTTATTTTTGTTGAATGTATTTTGTTTTTAACTTTGAGGGTTTCAGTAGTCATTCATAGACAACAGGTTAACTTGTGCACCTGTATCTAATTTGAATGGAATTATTGTCTCATTTACTGTCAGTGGTACAATCCATTCAGCTTTTTCTGTCATGTTTGTTTGAACAGAATCTACAAAGAATTCCTCTGGCTGTTCTTCAACTGTGTGTACTTTTTTCTCTGTACCATCAGTTTTACAACACTTTGCAAAATGATTATTCTTCCCGCAACGATTACAAGTTTTTCCATATGCAGGACAAGATCTTGGTATATGTATCCCTCCACATCTACCACACCTGCTTTTTGTGATTTTCTCTCTCTGGTGTCTTTGTTTTGTAGGTTGTTTTTTGTGCTGCTCCTCACTTTTTACTGCGTGTACTGTAGCAGTATCCCTTTGCAGTTCTTTGGCTTGTGCGAGTTATTTCAGCAGCTCTACACATGTTGACAGCTTTCTCTAATGTCAAAGCTGGTTCACGTAGCAGTCTTTCCCTGAGACCATTATCAGGAATCCCACAGACTATTCTGTCTCTCACTAGTGAATCTCTTAAATCTCCGAAGTCACAAGTCTTACTCAGTGTGTGCAGTTCAGCAAGATACTGGTCAAAAGCCATCCCTTGTCTCTGATCAGCGGAGAAAAATTTGTATCTCTCAAACGTGACATTCTTGCTTGGCACAAAGTATTCTTCAAACTTTGTCATGAGAGCAGTCAGTGTTAAATTTGCCTCGTCAAGTTGAAAACTATTATATATATCCAGTGCATCCTCACCTATCACGTGTAGAAAGATTGATGCTTTCAACTTCTCATCATCTCCACCCGCGCCACTGGCAGCAAGATAAATGTTGAATCTCTGCTTGAAACGTTTCCAGTTATCAGCAAGATTACCGACGAGCTGCATAGGCGATGGTGGATTTAACTTCTCCATGACGGGAAAACACTCAGAGTCCTCTTACTTTGTTTCAACGATGTCTTTTCGTCCTGCCTTCGAATATATTTCAGTGCCGCTTTTTTTTAGCACTCGGCTCGTGGGCGCTCGTTTCTCGTACACTCCTCCCTCGGCCGCTCTCCGTGCAGGTATCGCTCACCGTGGGTCTCGTCTCACTGGCGTTTTACTCATCCACTCTCCGGTGTCCGCCAATCCCTATTTCTGACACCATGTTATGTTATTAAAGCCACGGGACAACGACTTGTCTTTGAACCTCCACTTTATTAAGTGCGCACACACCTTTTTTTCACACTCCGTATCCGGGTGCACTACCCAGAACTGTCCGGTCCACAACAACACATTACCGGAACCTTTGTTGCTATAAGGCATAACATCACAGTAGTAATGAGTGATATGGGCAAGTTTCATTTGCATATAGTTTCACAAAACTGACATTAACACTAGAATTACCAGAGCTTACGAAAAAACTTGGAGATCTGTCCCACCTTAAATTGCTTTGTACCTCTCTGTCAGCGTCTTTTGTCCTCTAAGCTGCCTGCTATCACATCACCCCACCCCACACAGTTTTCTCAGCTGAAGTCTGTTTACCTGCATGTCAGTTGCTTAGAGTTGTATAGAGTGAGAAGTCAAGCAAAATGACACCTTTTATAAATACTATATCGTTATTTGGAACACGTATTTCCCGTGTATTCCGTGTCTACAACGATCTATGTAAACACATTGTTAAAACAAACTTTTTTCATGTTTAAGTAATAATTGAAAAAATGTAGACATGAAGTGTACTGTATAATGTGTAAAGCCTGAAATCCAAATATAAAATAAATACTTTCACAAAAGGTACAAATATAACAGAACAAGTGCGCTTCTATTCAAGAATATAACTGCAGAAAAAGAACCCATGTTAGGGTGCGACATTGACACGTATTTGCTACGTTCGCTTCAGTGGTGAAACGGTATCAACTGTTGACTGGTAATCAAAACTTCATGGGTTCAAGACCGGATGAGTCTACTGGCATGAATCAGTATTTATTTATGAAAAGAAAAATAATATTTTTCAGTCAGCTCAACACATAAAATAATACATAGAAAAACATGTTAACACTTACAATCATACATATTTCTGTGGATATGCAAACATGCATATTACATAACAGTCTGCAACACCAGTCAACTCTGATTCTTGGTGTCCTTACAGTGACACTTTATACAGTTTTCTTCCTCTTCCCATTTGGCACTGCATCATTGTACATAGGGGGACCTGAAAGGATATTGTGACATGAGTGTTTCTCCAAGTTGCGCTGCTGCTTAGGGTAAAACCTGTTTAGTATTTAACTGTAAATAGCAACAAAACACTTTTCAGTCAGCTGCAAACCTGCCAACCAACAAGCGTGTGCCATGTACCACAGAGTGACTGCAATTCCTGTGAGTCTTTATAGGACTGGGGGCAGTCACTCAACAGAAACAGAAAGAAAGTGCCCCCCTCCCACTTGGGGAATCAACTACAAAACACAAGGAACAAGACAGAACACAATTTCACACACCGACTCTAAATAGTAATCACATCCGACTAAAAAATATAATTATACAAATAAATAGATAGAACTTTATTTGTCTCAGGGTGAATAAACATAAATAACATACATGATAATATTTAATTCTAAAATAGGAAAAATAAAAATAAAGGTCAATCCTCTTCTTCTTTCGGCCACTCCCGTTAGGGGTTGCCACAGCGGATCATCTTCTACTATATCTTTCTGTCTTCTATATCTTGTTCTGTTACACCCATCACCTGCATGTCCTCTCTCACCATATCCATAAACCTTCGCATAGGTCTTTTTCTTTTCCTCTTCCCTGGCAGCTCTATCCTTAGCATCCTTCTCCCAATATACCCAGCCTCTCTCCTCTGCGCACGTCCAAACTAACACAATCTTGCCTCTCTGACTTTGTCTCCCAACCGTCCAACTTGTGCTAACCCAGTAATGTACTCATTTCTAATCCTATCCATCCTCGTCACACCCAATGCAAATCTTAGCATCTTTAACTCTGCCACCTCCAGCTCTATCTCCTGCTTTCTGGTCAGTGCCACCGTTTCCAACTCATATAACATAGCTGGTTTCACTACCGTCCTGTAGATCTTCCCTTTCACTCTTGCTGATACCTGTCTGTCACAAATTACTCCTGACACTCTTCTCCACCCATTCCACCCTGCCTGCACTCTCTTTTTCACCTCTCTTCCCCAATCCCCTTTACTCTGTACTGTTAATCCATCTATCCATCCATACAACTCTACTTCCCTGCATCCTCACCATTCCACTGACCTCCCTCTCATTTACACACACGTATTCTGTCTTGTTCCTACTGATCTTCATTCCTCTCCTCTCTAGAGCATATCTTCACCTCTCCAGGGTCTCCTCTACCTGCTCCCTACTATCGCTACAGATCACAATGTCATAGTCATAGTCCATGGGGACTCCTGTCTAATCTCATCTGTCAACCTGTCCATCACCATTGAAAATAAGAAAGGGCTCAGAGCCAATCCTTGATGTAATCCCATCTCCAACTTGAATGCATCTGTCACTTCTACTACAGACCTCACAACTGTCACACTTCCCTCATACATATCCTGTACAACTCTTACGTACTTCTCTGCCACTCCCAACTTCATCATACAATACCACAGCTACTCTTAAAGCACCCTGTTATATGCTTTCTCCAGGTCCACAAAGACGCAATGCAACTCATTCTGGCCTTCTCTAAACTTCTCCATCAACATCCTCAGAGCAAACATTGCATCTGTGGTGCTCTTTCTTGGCATGAAACCATACTGCTGCTCACTAATCATCACCTCACTTCTTAACCTAGCTTCCACTACTCTTTCCCATAACTTCATGCTGTGGCTCATCAATTTTATTCCCCTGTAGTTACTGCAGTCCTGCACATCCCCCTTATTCTTAAATATCGGCACCAAAACACTTCTTCTCCACTCCTCAGGCATCCTCTCACTTTCCAAGATTCCATTAAACAGTCTGGTTAAAAACTCCACTATCATCTCTCCTAGAAACTTCCATGCTTCCACAGGTATGTCATCTGAACCAATGGCTTTTCCATTTTTCATCCTCTTCATAGCTGTCCTTACTTCCTCCTTGCTAATCTGTTGCAGTGCCTGATTTACTATCTCCACATCATCCAACCTCTTCTCTCTCTCATTCTCTTCATTCATCAGCCTCTCAAAGTACTTTTTCCATCTGCTCAACACACTCTCCTCACTTCTGGGTACGTTTCCATCTTTATCCTTTATTACCATAACCTGCTGCACATCTTTCCCAGCTCAGTCCCTCTTTCTAGCCAATCAAAACAGGTCCTTTTCTCCCTCCTTAGTGTCCAACCTCTCATGCAACTCATCGTACACCTTTTCTTTAGCCTTCGCCATCGCTCTCTTCACCTTGCGCCTTATCTCCTTGTACTCTTGTCTACTTTCTGCATCTCTCTGACTATCCCACTTCTTCTTTGCCATCCTCTTCCTCTGTATACTCTCCTGTATTTCCTCATTCTACCACCATGTTTCCTTTTCCTCCTTCCTCTTTCCAGATGTCACGCCAAGCACCCTTCTTGCTGTCACCCTTACTACATCTGCTGTAGTTTCCCAGCTATCTGGTAACTCTTCACTGTCACCCAGTGCTTGTCTCTCCTCCTCCCTAAACTCAACCTTGCAGTCTTCCTTTTTCAACTTCCACCATTTGATCCTTGGCTCTTCCCTCAATCTTTTCCTCTTCTTGATCTCCAACGTTATCCTACAGACCACCATACTATGCTGCTTAACTACACTTTCACTTTGCAGTCTTCAATCTCCTTCAGATCATCTCTTCTGCATAGGATGTAATCTACCTGTGCGCATCATCCTCCACTCTTATACGTAACCCTATCTTCCTCCCTCTTCTTAAAATACGTATTCACCACAGCCATGTCCATCCTTTTGGCAAAATCCACTCTCCTCTGACCTTCTTCATTCCTCTCATTAACACCATACCTACCCATCACCTCTTCGTCTCTACTGTTCCCTTCACCAACAAGTTCATTGAAATCCGCTCCAATCACCACTTTTTGTCCCTTGGGTACACTGTTCATCACTTCATCCAACTCACTCCAAAAATCTTCTTTCTTGCCCATTGCACACCCAACTTGCACTGCATATGCACTAATAACATTCATCATCACACCTCTAATTTCCAGCTTCATAATCATTACTCTGCCTGACACTCTTTTCACCTCCACAACACTCTTGACATACTGTTCCTTCAGAATAACCCCTACTCCATTTCTCCTCCCATCCACACCATGATAGAACAATTTGAATCCTGATAAAATCCACCTGGCCTTACTCCCTTTCCATTTAGTCTCTTGCATGCACAATATATCAACCTTCCTTCTCTCTATAATATCTGATAACTCTCTCCCCTTACCAGTCATACATTCAAAGTTCCTACCCTCAGTTCCACTCTCTTTACTTTCCTCTTATCCTCCTGCCTCTGGACACATCTCCCCTCTCTTCTTCTCCTTCTTCGGCCAAAAGTAGCCCAATTTACACCAGCACCCTGTTGGCTAACAGTACTGGTGGCGGTCGTTGTTAACCTGTGGCTCGACCAATCCGCTAGGGAAATTTGTATTGTTGTCCGCATACACCAGATGTCCCTCTTGACATAAACCTCCCCATTTATCCGGGCTTGGGACCAGCATGAAGAAACACACTGGTTTGTGCATCCCCTGCCTCTGGAGACTTAAACACAACAAAAACATTGTGATTTGTGCAACTTCAGATAAAAAATGACACAAGCCTGTATAAGGTCAAGATGAACCAAGTAAATATTGTTTATTTTGCTTATTTTGCAGAAACCTATTTACCTTTTCATTAAGTTGTGGGAAAAAGATTAAAAGGAATGTATAAAAATGAAGGAGCTTCAATTCTTAGAATTTACTTGTTGCATATAAACTGTGTGTGTAAAGTGTGTGCAATATATATTTTTTAATTTCAGAGTTTTGCTGTTCTTAGTGCTTTTTAATGTTGGACACTTTTATTAGCAACTTTAATTGCACATATGTATTGTTATTTATTTTTCACAAAAGAAAAGAAGGGCACTTTGAAATGACTGTTTCTATAATTTTATTGAGAACCTATTTATTCAATTTTGTTTGCACAACTATGCACCGCATCTCTATGTCAGCCACCCTCTTTGCTCCACTTGCCCCTTTTTCCTGTTTACTACATTATGCTTAAGGCTGAGGACACCACGGCATGACATCCAGCTACAAAAATTTTATCACCTTTACTTCACATTGAGGAAGCTTTATTTTCAGTCAAGACTGAACTTCAGATCTGTGTCTGTGTATTGAATGTTACAGGCATTTTTCTCTTGTCCCTTAGTCTCTTAATTATGGTCTGATATATGTACTTTCTTTCTTTGTTTTTGTCTTTTGATTTTCCTCCTTTGGTTATGTCTAGTCTCTTATTATTTCTCTTTCAAAATAAAGTTATTTCTTTAAACACCATTGCAGCCAAAATCTTATTTTTTTCTAAGTAGAATTTTCCTAACCATTTATGTTTTCAACATTGATGCTCTTCTTTTTTAAATCTTATGTTATTGGAGGCATGAGCCACAAGAATTAATATACTTATAGTAATATAACTACTATGATCAAGTGTACATTAAACTTTGGTTCTTAACATTCCTTTACCTTCAGTTTAGGGAGAAGTATTTAATTAATGAATTAATTAAATTGGAATGTATATTGCTGAGATTTCATCTTGGTTTATTACTCTTAATTGTCACTTTTATTTTTGAATTGAATTACTTTCCAATAAAATAGTGATCATAAAAAAGAGCATTTTATTGTTATAAAAAGTCTGGGTCAACACCTACCTAGAAAGCACAGCTTACCAATGTTCGGATAACAGAGTGACAGAATGCAAAATCATAATGATGTTGCCATTTGCTGAATTTGCTTTTTGCTAGCTAAAGTTTATTGGCCTGCCAGACGATATTCAACTGTGTCTTATAAGGCCATTTTCCAGATGCACATCAATCAAGTAAAAAAATTCTTGGCTACAACTGCTTTTGATATTCTCATGGGGTATGCTTTGTCATTTAGAAACTGTAGGAACTTTTTCATTATTATACTCCAGGGCCTTTTTGGAATTTTAAAGACATCTGTCTTCTGTTTTCAGCTTCCAATGCCATAAAGAATCAAGGTACTAATGAAGTGTTCCTTTATTCTAGAATGTTTGATATATTTGTGCTATAAATATAACTTCCCTCTTAAATAAATACTACAATAGATTATTACTGTTAAATAAACCCCCTCAAAACTACAATTTAGCTTTTAATGAAATCAGCCATATGCAGCCTGTTAACCCATCACAGATGGAATTTTTTGTCTTGCTGGGCTCGGCTGTTTTATTATTTTATTGAAGTATGCATGCTTTTTCATTCACATTCTTTTTGCAGTATTAGAGGAGTTGTCTCTTTGTCTTTTACAGACAAGTGAACTTAGACAACAAATATTTCTCCATCTGTATGATTCTTCAATCTTCTTTCTTCTTCTTTCTGCTGCTCCCATTAGGGGTTGCCACAGCAGATCATCTTTTCCATAACTTCCTGTCCTCATCATCTTGCACTGTTACACCCACCTGCATGTCCTTTCTCACCACATCCATAAATCTTCTCTTAGGCCTTCTTCTTTTCATCTTGCCTGGCAGCTCTATCCTTAACATCCTTTTCCCAATATACCCAGTATTTCTCTTCTGCACATGTGCAAATAAACGCAATCTCGCCTCTCTGACTTTGTCTCCATACCTTTCACCCTCTACTGTACTCCTTTCTAATCCTGTCCATCCTCATCACACCCAATGGAAATCTTAGCATCTTTAACTCTGCCACCTCCAGCTCTGTGTCCTGATTTCTGGTCAGTGCCACCGTCTCCAACCCATATAACATAGCTGGTCTCACTACCGTCCTGTAGATCTTCCCTTTCAGTCTTGCTGATATCCGTCTATCACAAATCACTCCTGACACTCTTCTCCACCCATTCCGCCCTGCCTGCTCTGTCTTTTTCACCTCTCTTCCACAATCTCCATTATTCTGTGCTGTTGATCCAAAGTATTTAAACTCATCCAACTTCGCCAACTCTACTCCCTGCATCCTCACCAGGTTTCCGTTTCCTCCTACCTCTGTCCAGATGTCACGCCAAGCACCCTTCTTGCTGTCACCCTTACTACTTCTTCTGTAGTTGCCCAGCTGTCTGGTACCTCTTCACTGTCACCCAGTTCCTGCTTACCTCCTCCCTCAACTCAACCTTGCAGTCTTCCTTTTTCAACTTCCACCATTTGATTCTTGGCTCTGCCATCACTCTCCTCCACTTCTTGATCTCCAACATCATCCTACAGACCACCATCCTATGCAGTCTAACTACACTTTCCACTGCCACCACTTTGTAGTCTTCAATCTCCTTCAGATTGACTCTTCTGCATAGGATATAATCTACCTATGTGCATCTTCCTCTACTCTTGTACATCACCCTATATTCCTCCCTCTTCTTAAAATACGTATTCACCACTGCCATGCCCATCCTTTTCTCAAAATCCACTATCATCTGACCTTCTTCATTCCTTTCCTTGACACCATACCTACCCATCACCTCTTCGTCACCTCTGTTCCCTTCACCAACATGTCCATTCAAATCTGCTCCAATCACCACTTTCTGTCCCTTGGGTACACTGTCCATTACTTCATCCAACTTACTCCAGAAATCTTCTTTCTCATCCATCGCACACCAAACTTGCGGGGCACATGCACTAACAACATTCATCATCATACCTCCAATTTCCAGCTTCATAATCATTACTCTGTCTGACACACTTTTCACTTCCAAAACACTCTTGACATACTGTTCCTTCACAATAACCCCTGCACCATTTCTCCTCCCATCCACACTATGATAGAACAATTTGAACCCACCTCTGATCCACCTGGCCTTACTCCCTTTCCATTTAGTCTTTTGCATGCACAATATATCAGCCTTCCTTTTCTCCATCATATCAGCTACCTCTACCCTTTGCCAGACATACTTCCAAAATTCGAAGTTCCTACCCTCAGTTCCACTCTTTTTACCTTCCTCTTCTCCTCTTTCCTCTGGACATGTCTCCCCCCTCTTCTTCTCCTTCTTTGGCCAGCAGTAGCCCAATTTCCACCAGCACCCTGTTGGCTAACAGTACTGGTAGTGGTTGTTGTTAACCCGGGACTCGACCAATCCGGTATGGAAATCTGTATTGTGTTCTGTATGTTGATCTGGCAAAATTTTACACCAGATGCCCTTCCTGACGTAATCCTCCCCATTTATCCGGGCTTGGGTTACCGGCACAAAGAAACACACTGGTTTGTGCATCCCCTGTGGCTGGGATCTGCATGTTTCTTTAATAGTTCCTAAAAAATTGTTTTTCTTGAAGTAACTACAGTATACTGTAATTCATGGATCATAGATGCACTTTTTCTCATTTTTCTAAATGTAGTAATAGTATTGGTATCTCACATGTACAGAGTACAGTGAAATTTTAATTTGCATGTCTGACCAACATTTAGTAAAGAACTGCATAGAGAGTGATGCCCAAATGCAAATGACTGTTCAGTGACATTACAATCTAAACTTTACAAAGAATAGCAATAGTGTGAATTATTTAAATTCTTAGTTTAAACATACTGATTAAGGAATAGCAATGAAGTGGAGAAGAAAACTAAATTAGACAAACTGCAACTTTATACAGTTTGCACATATCATTCGTTTAAATAATGAAATTGGATATTTGGAAGAAACCAAATAATGTAACTGACCTGAAAAAATAAGGCAAAGGATTGTTTAGAGAGGAGAAAACAGTCTGAATTAGTATTATACAGAGGAAAGGAATAAAACCATTTGATTCTCTCTACTTTTGCTTGACCCCATTTATATGTTTGCAAGAAACTGTAAAATTACAGATTTTACTCATTTTTACTGTCTCTTGTAATCTCAGGATGTTTCTTTGTTTTCCTTGTTCTGTGCCCCCTCACTGCATCAATGATTCAAAACACAATTTTTGTGTAACCCAGGTTATTTTTTAACACTAATAATGATGCTTACAACCAAGTATTCTAGAAAAGGAGTCATTATAAGGCTTTGATAAAGACTCCAGCAGTGGGATAGTTGAATTGGATTTGAAAAAAAATTATCTATAGGTTGTATCTTTATAAAAAATCCTGAGTGGCTTTCTGGGACTGCCTGTTTATAGTAGCCTGGAACTTTTTCAACTTTATGGAAAGAGAAGAGGGATGGCGTGAAGGGGAAAATATTGTAGAAAACAAAGTGTTTCACAGATATTGTTGGCATTATTGTGGTTTAAATTTAATTTGGGTTCCTGTTTAGTTGCCAGTTGTTTTCCATTTTTTAAAAAGAATAACAAATTAATACTATAGGAAAGAAAATGTTACATTCCATGAATGTGAAGATACTTTGAAAGTTGGAAAACAACTTAGAAAAGATAAACTAAAAATAAAGAGAAGTTGTATAAACACTGACAATATTATTTTTTTATACAAACAAATAATTCTGATGTTTTTGGTTTTCCATGATTGCATGAACACTGTGTTAAACTGTAAAACCATCTCAAGTACACAGAGTGACACACGGAGTATGTACTTTTTATATATACGACAGTTAAAAAATCTTCTAGCATTGTTATACCATGGAAGACCCAAAGAGCGTCTGATTTAAAGAGAACATGTCGTAGAGCTGAGCATAAATGGAGGAAAACTCAACTAACTATCCACTATGAGATATTGAAGGTTAAAATAACAGAATACAATAACACAGTCTGTGTTGCCTTGCTATTTCTTTAAGATTATAAATAACAATGCTAGTAATCCAAGAATCTTATTCTCTATGATTGATCATCTGCTAAACCCAGGTAACACAAAGAAATGCCTCCAAAATATTTCCAGTGAAGCCTGTGAGGGTTTTTGCTGTATTTTTCAATCAAAAAGTTAATGTTAGAAATAATATTTAGTATATCTCCCCAACACTGCGGATCCTTCTAAGCCCCAGTACTCCATTATAAGCAAATTAAATTCTTTCACCAGGATAGATTTACCTGATTTACATAAAATACAACCCCAATTCCAAAGAAGTTGGGACGTTGTGTAAAATGTAAATAAAAACCGAATACAATGATTTGCAAATCCTTTTCAACCTATATTCAATTGAATACACTACAAAGACAAGATATCTAATGTTCAAACTGATAAACTTTATTGTTGTTTTGCAAATCTTCACTTATTTTGAATTTGATGCCTGCGACACGTTCCAAAAAAGTTGGGACAGGGACAGCAAAAGAATGGAAAAGTTGAGGTATGTTTAAAAAACACCTGTTTTGAACATTCCACAGGTGAACAGGTTAAGGGGAAACAGGTGTTTGTCATGATTGGGTATAAAAGGAGCATCCCCAAAAGGCTCAATCGTTCACAAGCAAGGATGGGGCGAGGTTCACCCCTTTGTGAACAACTGCGTGGGCAAATAGTCCAGCAGTTTAAGAACAATATTTCGCAAAGTACAATTGCAATGAATCTAGGGATTTCACCATCTACTGTCCATAATATCATCAAAAGATTCAGAGAATCTGGAGAAATCTCTGCACGTAAGCGGCAGGCCGAATACCAACACTGGATGCCCGTGACATTCGATCCTTCAGGCGGCGCTGCATTAAAAACTGATATCATTCTGTAAAGAATATTACCACATGGGCTCAGGAATACTTCAGAAAACCTTTGTCAATTAACAGTTCGTGGCTACATTTACAAGTGCAAGTTAAAACTGCACCATGCAAAGTGAAAGCCATATATCAACAACACCCAGAAATGCCGCCGGCTTCTCTGGGCTCGAGCTCATCTGAGATGGACTGATGCAAAGTGGAAAAGTGTGCCGTGGTCTGACGAGTCCACATTTCGAATTGTTTTTGGAAATCATGGACGTCGTGTCCTCCGGGCCAAAGAGGGAAAGGACCACCCGGATTGTTATCAGGGTAAAGTTCAAAAACCAGCATCTGTGATGGTATTGGGGTGTGTTAGTGCCCATAGCATGGGTAACTTGCACATCTGTGAAGGCACCATTAATGCTGAAAGGTACATACATGTTTTGGAGCAACATATGCTGCTATCCAAGCAACGTCTTTTTCAGGGACGTCCCTGCTTATTTCAGCAGGACAATGCGAAGCCACATTCTGCATGTGTTACAACAGCGTGGCTTCATAGTAAGAGTGAGGGTACTAGACTGGCCTGCCTGCAGTCCAGACCTGTCTCCCATTGAAAATGTGTGGCGCATTATGAAGCGCAAGATACGACAATGGAGAACCCGGACTATTGAGCAACTGAAGTTGTACATCAAGCAAGAATGGGAAAGAATTCCACCTACACAGCTTCAACAATAAGTGTCCTCAGTTCCCATACGCTTATTGAGTGTTGTTAAAAGGAAAGATGATATAACACAGTGGTAAACATGCCCTGTCCCAGCTTTTTTGGAACATGTTGCAGGCATCAAATTCAAAATGAGTGAAGAATTGCAAAACAACAATAAAGTTTATCAGTTTTAACATTCAATATCTTGTCTTTGTAGTGTATTCAATTGAATATTGGTTGAAAAGGATTTGCAAATCATTGTATTCTGTTTTTATTTACGTTTTACACAATGTCCCAACTTCACTGGAGTTGGGGTTGTAATTTCCCAACTGAAATCCTCCACTTGTGGTCTTGACCCAATACCAGCAAGTTTTTTCAAAGAAGTATCGGGCGTCCTAATTGATAATATTCTTGACATAGTAAACTCATCATTAGATACGAGGGTCTTCCCAGACTGTCTTAAGACTGCTGTAGTTAAGCCCCTACTCAAGAAAAATAATCTTGACCCCTCTGCTTTTGAAAATTTTAGACCCATTTCTAGCCTGCCTTTCTTAAGTAAAATTTTAGAGAAGGCAGTCATGCAGTTAAATAACCACCTCAATAAACATGCTATTTTTGATAAATTTCAGTCAGGTTTTAGAGCAAATCACAACACAGAAACTGCACTTGTTCCAAAACTAGGAAAAGAAAATCCGAGCACATTTCTCCAGTTTTCATGTCACTACACTGGTTACCTGCGTCATTCAGAACTGACTTAAAATACTAATTATAGTTTACAAAGCCTTAAATAATCTCGCTCCATCTTATATATCGGAATGTCTGACACCCTATATTCCAAATTGTAACCTTAGATCCTCAAATGAGTGTCTGCTTAGAATGCCAAGAGCAAAACTTAAAAGAAGTGGTGAGGCGGCCTTCTGCTGTTATGCACCTAAAATCTGGAATAGCCTGCCAATAGGAATTCACCAGGCTAATACAGTGGAGCACTTTAAAAAACTGCTGAAAACACATTACTTTAACATGGCTTTCTCCTTACTTCACCTTAACTTAATACTGATACTCTGTATATTAAATTCATTATAATAACTATTCATGGTGGCTCTAAAATCCGTACTAACCCCTATTCACTCTTCTGTATCTTTTCCTGGTTTTCTTTGGTGGCGATCTGCACCACCACCACCTAATCAAAGCACCATGATGTTCCTACATTGATGGATTAAAAGCCAGAAGTCCAGATGACTATCATCATCAAGTCCTTCCGTGAGAACCCTAAATACAAAGAGGACTGTTTCATTTGTTAGGTAGAATGCCCAGAGGGGGCTGGGCGGTCTCAGCGCTCTTTGAGAGAGCGGATCAGCGAGCGGAAGCAGAGAGCGGATCAGCGAGCGGAAGCAGAGAGCGGCGGCGTCTCCCACAGGCACGTAGCCCTTTGAAAGCACGAGCAAGTTCACCTGAGATAAAGCCGGCAGCTGACCAGTAGAAATAACCGGCAGTGAGAAATTAAAGTCGATCACTTAGCGGGTGGTGGAAACTTAAAAGCGACGGTGATTCAGCTCAACACGGAAAGCGCAGAAGCACCTATAAAAATGGCAAAGATGACTTCAACATTTAATGTAAGTTCTATCTGCTCTCTGCCCATCGAGGGCACGTTTATATGTTGTGTGTCCTGCAGTATGTACAGCTCAGGTTTTCCGGCCGACAGTGCAGATAGCTTCACCTGCCAAAAATGTTTAGTTAATTTAGAGTTGGTCGGGAAAATACGCGAATTGGAGGACCGCGTTAGGAATCTGATAGCGATTAGGCAAACCGAAAATTGGATCGACTCGGTTTGTTTAGACAATTCGGCTACATCTGATTCGGCTTCAGTCTCTCCAGGTCCCACTGTAGTCAGTGCGAGGCGAAATCAGCAGCACCAATTCAGCCACAGGGCGAGTGGGTAACAGTAAGACGGGGTCTAAGAATCCAAAATTTAGTCCCCAGCACCCAGGTCACCAATTCGGACCCAGAACAGGTTCTCAGCTCTCCGCAGCGCGCCTGTGGAAACTGAGAATAATAAAGTGCTCATAATTGGCGATTCCATAGTGCGGAATGTTAGAATTCCAAACTATGTTAAACCAGCAGTTAATGTTAAGTGCCTTGCAGGGGCCAAGATTTCTGGCATAAAGGCGCATTGGACCGTGTTGCCGATGAAGTATCTACCTTATTGCTGCATGTCGGCACTAATGATATTTATTTACAGCAATCTGAGGTATTAAAGCGAACTTCATCTCTATGCACCAAAGCTAAAACAAAATGTCGGAATTTAATTGTATCTGGTCCCTTACCAAGATTGTATAGAGGGATGTGATTTATAGCAGATTGCATTCCTTTCACTGCTGGCTAGAAACCTGGTGTGCAAATAAAAGCATAGCATTTGTGAACAATTGGGATGATTTTTGGGAAAGGCCTGGATTTTTCAGAAGAGATGGTCTTCATCCTAACTGGAGGGATCTTATGTATTATCCCAAAATATGGCAGCAAAACTGCCTGGTTGACTGATTAGAGCACCATCCAGGCCGCAGTCATGTGATCTTAAATCACAGGCTGTTCTTTATCCCACCTGTTATTTTCCTGAAGCTGTTACCCATAATCCCTGTTGTGGGGCATCCAGTAAATTTAGTCTTGAAACAAACCATAAATTAATTGATAACCAAAAATAAGGTGTATAATTAGACCAAGGGATAAAACTAGACACTCCACCAGGGGCATCTGTAATAGAAATTTAATTCAAATTAAAACAAAAAATATATCAGCAGTTCAGAAAGAACCATGCAGTTTTAAATGCTGTTTATTGAACATTCGCTCTCTTGGCACTAAAGCTGTTTTGGTAAATGATATAATATTAAGTACAAAATCTGATCTGTGTCTTCTTACTGAAACCTGGCTTAGTAAATGTGACACTGTTCCCTAGCTGAGGCGTCACCAGATGGATACTCGTTCCTTCATAAGTCTAGAGATTCTGGTCGAGGAGGAGGCCTTGGAATAATTCATTGTAACAAAATGCAAATCACTCCTAAAAATTTAGGCAACTTTACATCCTTTGAGGCATTCATTTTAAATATTAAAACAGATTCCAACACAATTATAGTGCTAGTCTACAGACCACCAGGGCCATATTCATTGTTCATGACTGAATTTAGCAACCTTCTGTCTGATTTGGCAATAAATTATGATCACGTAGTTCTGATGGGGATTTTAATGTACACATTGATGTGGAAACTGACACTTTTAGCAAATGTTTTACTTATTTGTTAAATTCAGTAGGATTTTGTCAGATTGTCAAAGGTCCAACTCATAATCATAACCATACATTAGATTTAATTATAACTTACAAAGTTGAAATTCAAAATTTAAATATTACTCCATTAAATGTAGTTATTTCCGATCACTTCTTAATTACGTTTGATTTAGTTCTGCCCATGCCAGCGCACTCGCAGATTAAAACAAAGACAGTGACATCTAGATTGTAATTCTGCTTCAAAATTTATAGATACCTTGAGTAAGTCGAGTGTAATTGTGGAAAACCATTTAGATCAGTTAACATCAAATGTAAACGTGGAAAACAATTTAGATCAGCTAACATCACATTATAATGTGACCTTGAGAGATGCTCTGGACACAGTGGCTCCCTAAAACAAAAGTGATCAAAGCACATAGAAACTCTCCCTGGTTTAATGAAAACACTCGAGCTCTTAAATTAGAGTGTCGAAAACTGGAGCAGATGGAGAACAACAAAGCTACATGTCTTTCAAATTGCATGGACAGAGAGTGTTAATAAATATAAAAGGCCCTCTTTAAAGCTCGCTCAGAATACTATTCTACATTAATAGATAGCAATAATAAAAATCCTAGGGTACTTTTTAGAGCAGTGGCTAAATTAACAAATGGGAATTCAGATCAACAGTGCAAAATACCAACAGATATTAGCAGTACAGACTTTATGAACTTCTTCAATGAGAAAATTAAAAATATAAGATCCCAGATCTCAGCATCACAGTACAAACCAAATACTAGCTTAGCAGACCCTGCTCACATTGCATTCAGCACTTTAATAATTTTAATCCTGTAACTGAGCAGGAAGTCTTAACTTTAATTTAAAATGAAGCCCACTACTTGTTCCCTAGATCCAGTGCCAACAAAACTAGTAAAAGTGCAATGGATGTTCTTGTAGCACCATTCTAAACATTATCAATAGTTCATTATTGCATGGCACAGTACCTGATGCACTAAAAGTGTCAGTCATTAAACCTTTACTTAAAAAGTCAGACCTAGACCCACACATACTAAATAACTATAGGCCTATTTCAAATTTACCATTTCTCTCTAAAATACTAGAAAAAGTAGTCGCCAGTCAGCTTCAGTCACACCTTATGCATTACAATTTATTTGAGAAATTCCAGTCTGGCTTTCGCACTGGTCATAGTACAGAAACGGCACTAACACGGGTTGTAAATGACATTCTGATATCCTCTGATGAAGGAAATTCCACTGTAATTATGTTGTTGGACTTAAGTGCAGCATTTGACACCATTGACCATTCTATTTTACTGCACAGGCTAGAAAACGATGTTGGGCTTACAGGCCCGTGCTCGCTTGGTTCAGTTCTTATTTATCAAATCGATTCCAATATGTACAGAAATGTGCTGACAGTACTCCATCATTATACACAGAAGTTGAATATGGTGTCCCGCAGGGCTCAGTACTGGGACCTTTACTGTTTTCACTTTACATGCTTCCACTGGGATCTCTCATTAGGAAACATAATGTTAATTTTCACTGTATGCAGATGACACCCAGTTATACCTTTCATTTAAATCAAATGAAGTTTCTCCGATGTTGTCTTTAATTAGTTGTGTTAGTGAATTAAAGGAATGGATGAATGAGAACTACTTGTCTTTAAATACAGATAAAACAGAGATGTTAATTGTTGGAGGGAATGACGCTGATCACAGCAATATTTTGTCGTCATTTAACTCAGTTGGAATCCCAATTAATTTTACTGAATCAGCCCGCAATCTAGGAGTTATCTTTGACTCTAGCATGTCATTTAAAGCGCATATTACAAAGTCGTCCAAAACATGTTTTTTCTATCTTAAAAATATTAGGAAATTAAGGCTTTCTAAATAAACAGGATTGTGAGAAATTAATTCATGCATTTATCTCTAGTAGGATTGACTACTGCAATGCGGTGTTCACTGGCTGTTCAAACTGTTCTCTATACAGCCTCCAGTTAATCCAAAATGCGCTGCAAGAATTATTACAAGAACAAGAAAATATGAACACATAACCCCAGTTCTTAAATCTTTACACTGGCTCCCAGTTAAATTTAGGGCAGATTTCAAAATCCTCCTTTTAACATATAAAGCATTAAATGGCCAAGGTCCGTCTGAACTTATCATGACTTACAAACCTGAGCACATTAAGATCTCAAGATGCCGGTCTGCTTAGGATTCCAAGGATTAATAAAATAACAGTGGGAGGTCGAGCTTTTAGTTACAGGGCCCCTACACTGTGGAATGGTCTTCCTGCTTCCATAAGAGATGCCCCCTCAGTCTCAGCCTTTAAATCCCGGCTGAAGACTCACTACTTCAGTTTAGCATATCCTGACTAGAGCTGCTGATTAACTGTACATACTGCATCTCTGTTGTTAGTCATTAGCACTATAACATAAGTAACATGATAATTATATTTGAATACTAACCCTCACCTATTCTGTTTCTTTTCTCGGTACCCAAATGTGGCCATTGGTGCCACGGCCCACCTGCCAAGTTGTTTGCCTGCCTATGGTAAAGTCATCCCTGATGGAGGATCACAGGAATCATGGGAAAGAGAGGTCCTTTCATCGGAGCAATGTTTCAGCCGTGGCATGGCCAAATGGAGATGCAGCTAGATGGATGAGGTCTCCAGGACTCTAAAAATATCGAAACCTAATTATGTCATATCATCTACTGTTAAACCGTAATTCTAAAATTTTTATTATGCTGTCTTAAGGAATTGTTCTGTTGTGTATATTGTATTGTATTGACCCCCTACTTTTGACACCTACTGCACGCCCAACCTACCTGGAAAGGGGTCTCTCTTTGAACTGCCTTTCCCGAGGTTTCTTCCATTTTTCCCTACAAGGTTTTTATTGGGAGTTTTTCCTTGTCTTCTCAGAGAGTCAAGGCTGGGGGGCTGTCAAAAGGCAGGGCCTATTAAAGCCCATTGCGGCACTTCCTGTGTGATTTTGGGCTATACAAAAATAAACTGTATTGTATTGTATGGTCTGGAACTCCTGCAGATTTTATTTTTTCTCTCCAGCCATCTGGTTTTTTTTGTTCTTTCTGTCCTCCCTGGCCACCGGACCTTACTCCATGTTAATTAGTGTTGTCTTATTTTAATTCGTACTTTGAGTTTGTCTTTTATTTATCTTTTCTTCATCATGTAAAGCACTTTGAGCTACATTATTTGTATGAAAATGTGCTATATAAATAAATGTTGTTGTTATATGCTTTTTGCTGCATATGTTTATATATGGGAATTAGTTTGTTGTGACAAATAGGGGGTGCCACCGAGCACCAAACCCTGGACACGACCAACAAAAATACAGTCATAGGTTTAAAACAGAGTTTTTTATTATAAAAATACCTCACAAAAGTTTTTTTAAAGGTTCCAGAAGCACAAATGTAAGCAAATTCTTCCTAATTCCTTCTCTTCTCTCTGCATCCACTTCCCAACAGTGAGTGTTGCCCTTCTTCCTCTTGATTCCAGTGGAAGATGCTGGATGGCTTCCTTTTATGTCGGACCTAGAAATGCTTTGGGTGCTAGGGCATAGCCTGATGGAAATACCAAAAAAGTGAGATCATGAATCCCTACGGCATTCCCTGGCAGCACCCATGGGACTCAGCAGGAGTGATTCACGGCACTTCAATTCCCATAATGCCCTGCATGTGTCCACATGGATAATAAGGTCCTGGGATGCTGCCATCTAGTGGATTGGGGACATGCTCTAGAATAGGAGCCTTCCCTCATTGCTCTTTTGCTTGTCCTCCTGTCCAGGTAAGGTTCCCATACCTATCTTGGACAAGATGCCAGTCTACTGCAGTACATCAATTCTGGATTTCCTTCTTGGCACTATTATTTCTTTAAAGCATAACTACATTAAAAGAGATGTGAAGTTTTGTTCTCTGTGCTTCTAGTTGTGTTCAAAAAAAGGAGAAAGAGAGGGAGAATGTGTTTAGTGAAAGGATACTGATATCTTTTACTGCAGAGTAAAAAAAAGTTCATTTGGTTCTGTCATGCAGTGGCTTTAAAGGTGTATGTATTGATAAATGTAAAAAGTATTTTAAATGGTTTATGCTACATTTTTATAATGTTAAGAATGATGTATGATTGAGGAAAAAATGCTATATTCAGACTAATTTGCATTGACAAATGAACTTAGGTGTGATTATTTTTATTAATACAGACTGGATTTTGAAAAACCAACACCTCTGACTTGTGGTCCTGGACCCTGGTTGTATTTAATGCTTTTGGATGTCAACATGGTTATAAACCACATTGTCAGCAATTTATTTTGATGGTTTCTTGTTGGCTGCCCATAAAAGGTAGCAGTAACCGAATAGATTCAACAAAAGACCTGAAAATATAAATCATTTAATTTTGAAATTATTCACTTGCTAGCATCTATTATTATTAGGGATTTGATGCAATAGTTATTAATAACATTCTTTTAATAATCACATGGAAAAGTTTTTAGTCATGCCTTGATGGACAAGATGGATAGAAACAGAAAAGATGTTGCTTGATATCAGGCAGTTAGACAGGAACAAGAGAGCAGTCACACAGTGCATGACGGCAGGGAAGGATCAGGACCTCTGCTGCCTTTCCAGGTGGCTAGCTGGCCAGAAACAGAAAAAAAGCCCTAATATATTTAGTGGAAGCTTCTTCTTAACCCAGACTTCCCATAAAAATAACAAGCAATAACCAAATTAAAAAAGAGATCATGCTTGTATTTGTTGCAAATTAATGTTTTTTTTTTTTTTGGAAAAACAAAAACTGATTGGCCTCAGAGTATTTTTTTCCTTGATTTCTTTTTAAGGTGTTGTTGTACACGCAGCATATCAGCATGTTTGCTTGTTCTAAAATTATTTAACTAAGTCTTTGGAAATGCATGTCATTTGGACTCCCAGATGCCAAATAAAAAGCTGTAGACCATAGATCTTCTCTCACATGATAAAATGTTTTTATTGTCTTGGCATTGCCTAGATAATGTAACATTTCACTTGATTACTAAATTATTTCCATTAACAAAACATGAATAGAATAAACATATCCATTCCAAATTTACTTATGAAATAAATTGTAGGAAATTATTTCAAAAAGATGCATTAAGTGTGGCATTGTAGCATTTCTTAAAACATTCTTTGTTGCCATGTGACTAAAGTAATGACATCAATGGCCTGTATTCTATTTTTTTCAGCTTTGCTTTATGTGGCTTTACTGTTATGCAAGTGTTAACCTTATTGGAAAATGGATCTGCCATCTAAGCAAATTGATTTTGCTTTATTAATAATATTGGTTTCACCTCATTAATCTTTTAACAGCACCTTAACCCCAACCTATTGAACTAGTGTTAACTTGTATAATATATCAGATGTCAACTTGCAGCTCAGACAGCCTATCAATAAATTCTGACCATCCAGTTACTCTTGTGTTACTTTATATTATATTAAACATATTTTTTTACTTACTGTAATTTTGTAGTGCTTGCATTGAATGAATGCTCTTATGTGGTTGTTTCAACAGTGTAGGAATTAAAGAATTTGAAATCAGAATGTTTATTTAACAACAAATGATTCAGAGATTGTTCCTACCTTGCCTCCTATGCTTACCAGAGACCCTGCTCACGATAAAGCACATCTAGAAAATGGATGGATGGGTGGGTAGACAGGCAATTCACAGCTGTACTTTCAAATGATTATGTATGGCCACGGGAAATGCCTTATAATGTAGATGTTATACTGAAACCAGCACTGTTTTTGAAGTCACCTTGACTCTTTCATTGTCCCGATCATCTTCCATTGTGTTCTGCTTATCATATCTGAGGCCAAATTTGTCTAATGCTCCAGCAGCCTCTGCCTGCCTTCTTGAACCTTCCCAGGCTTATAAAATTTAACGGGAATGTACCAGGGTAATATGCTGGCTACTACAATACAGTTTACCTACATCAATCAATCAACATTTATTTATATAGCACATATTCATACAAAAAAAGTGCTTTACAAAATGAATAGAAAAATAGAAGACACAATAAAAAATAAACATAAGTCAACATTAATTAACATAGAATAAGAGTAAGGTCCGATGGCCAGGGTGGACAGAAAAAACAAAAAAAAAACTCCAAAGGCTGGAGAAAAAAATAAAATCTGTAGGGGTTCCAGACCAAGAGACCGCCCAGTCCCCTCTGGGCAATCTACCCAACATTATCAATATTAACATCCATGACCACCTGTGAGTTGATACTGTGATAGCGCATGCAATTCAAATTTGTCTAATGCTCCAGCAGCCTCTGCCTGCCTTCTTGAACCTTCCCAGGCTTATAAAATTTAACAGGAATGAACCAGGGTAATATGCTGGCTACTACAATACAGTTTACCTCCATGACCACCTGTGAGTTGATACTGTGATATCACATGCAATTCAAATATTTGTTCTCATCCACACTTGGGGCAATAATCTTTATGTGTGTGCTGATTTGCGTAAATGCAGCTTGATTTAATATAACCTCATATGGAGTGATGGGGATATGTATAAACCTGGGTATTACTTCAAGCCTCATAAGGAAATTTAAAGTTTGATGCAGACTTTGAAAATTGTTGGATGTGACATACCCAAATCATCATTATTGCAAAGCTGTATTTTATATGTAACATTCCCAACACTTTCATTGCACTTGACAGTGAATAGCTTCTCTGCAGAGATGAAGCGATTACATAACTTACAAGATTTGTTATGAGAAATATTCCAACTCTGTCAAATCAGTTTTTTTTTTTGGAGTTCATGTTTCCAAAAGATTCACCTTTTCCCAGAGGGTGTGTGCTGATATCTGCCTGAATGCCATCTTTTGGTAGCTCCCAGCAAGTTAGGACTGATGACAAGTGTGGTAAAGTGGGGTCTACAGTTGAGAAAGTTGGCGGCGTCTCATGTCTTTGTGTGGGGGTGTGGTAGCGTGGCAAGAGCAGGATTGCCCCGCAAACCTAGCTGGTGCTGGTACCTAATGATTGTCGCAGTTCTGTCATGTCCCCGTTTTAAAAGGAAAGCTTGATTGTGAGAAAAAAAAAGTAGAGCGGAGGTCAAGAGAAAAAAGGACTGGCCAGTGACGGAGAGAGGTAGATGCGAAGAAGGTGACGATGTGATGATGTGGGTTTAGCTCCATGCTCCCACTTCCTCTTTGGGAGCTCTTGAACCCGACACTATCTGTATTTTAACCCAGTGTCTCTGGGTTTTAACTTCTGCATTTTTAACAGTTTATTTAGTGGAATTTAACCTCCACCAACACCTTTTCATTTTAATGGATTATTTATTTATTTATTGGACATTTTTGGAAGCACAGTACAATTTGTTTGGACACTTTTGGTTTAGAATTGTCTTTTAATAAAAGCACTGTTCACCTTTTTACCATCCCCTTGCTTTGTGTGCGTTTTGTCCTCATCTGCCAAGCTCATCCAGTTACATTATCAACGGTGTAGGGTTCAAGAGGCTACCAGACAAGATTGGGTGCATGGATCTGACCCACACCGTCACAATGAGCTATCCAAATCCTGGAGAAGTTAGGAGTAGTTTCCTAAATTAGAATATTTGATAAGTTTTTATTCCTACTACAAAGAGTAAATCATATTTGTGTCAGTCTGAGATTTTTGAGGCAGTTAGGACCATTTTCCTACTCTAAGATGGCTGCTAAATATTACTCTAAGATGGCTGAATTTCAGAGTATAGTGACTTCTAGCTAAATAAGGACCTCCAACAGAATGATCTTTATCCAACAAAAAAATGGTGTTAGGTACAATTTTTGGTTATTGGACACAATACTAGCTTCTTGGTTAAGCAAAAGGAATAAGTTAAAAAACTGACTAAAAAAATTGAATATCTAAAGTTTCTAAAACCTAAACTATCAGTAAATCTGATTTAGGTTTCTCTGCTATCTGCATATATTCTGATGGGCTTGGTCTCAAATATTACCCATTTGTTGTTTTTGTCCAATGTTTTCCACTTTCTAGCTTCCATCATTTATATTTACAATCTGCTAACTTCATTTGTTGTTTTTATTGAATTTCACTTTTCTCCACCAGAGATTGTTTTCCCTGTCTCAAAAGAGTACAGTGGAACTTCAGTTCACGACCATAATTCGTTCCAAAACTCTGGTCGTAAACCAATTTTGTCTTGAACCGAAGTAATTTTCCTCATAGGATTGTATATAAATACAATTAATCCGTTCCAGACCATATGAACTGTATGTAAATATATTTATTTAAAGATTTTTAAGCACAAATATAGTTAATTATACCACAGAATACACAGCATAATAGTAAACTAAGTGTAAAAACATTGAATAACACTGAGTAAACCTTGAACAAGATAGAAAACTAACAATGCAAGAGTTTGCACTGTAGCGCTACGAGCCGCTCTCTAAAAACTCTTTTTTTTTAATGAGTTTTAAGCACAAGGAGAAAAATGAACATTTGAAAAATAATAAACCACCAAGAAAAGTAACATTGCAACAATGCACGCTACGAACTGATCGCTGTAAACAGAAGTGAAGTGGAGGTTAACATCCAATAGAAAAAAGT
Organism: Polypterus senegalus; assembly: GCF_016835505.1. NCBI lineage: Eukaryota > Metazoa > Chordata > Cladistia > Polypteriformes > Polypteridae > Polypterus > Polypterus senegalus. The sequence continues at coordinate 149,727,199 of NC_053158.1, forward strand.
CTTCATTAAATACAAGGTTAAAACAATGCTCAGATCTGTCTCTTTAAAAACAAGCCTTATGTGTCCAGCTGTCTCTCTCTCTCTTGTGTGTGTGTCTCACTCTATCGCACGTGTGTGTGTGAGTGTGTGTGTATGTGTCTCTCTCTCTCTCTCGCGTGTGTGTGTGTGTGTCTCTCTCGCAGCACAGGGAGAGACTGAAAACGTGTGTAAATCATTGGCGCACACAAACCGAAAGGGAAACTGGCTTGTTCGTATACCAAGTCTCTAGTCGTGAACAGATACAAAGCTTGGCAAACTTTTTCGTCATAAACCGATTTGTACGTGTTCCGAGACGTTCGTGAACTAAGGTTCCACTGTACTTGCCTCCCATTAGAAGTCTGGTGATTCTCTCTCTTTGGAAATCTTCCATCTTTAATTTGTCACTTCTATAACGTTTTGTGGCCAGGGTCAATGGGTAATATGCCCATTACGCTAAGAAATAGAAAGATAAATCAACTATGCTGTTTATAGCGCACATTATTTGGAGCCAGGTACCTGTTGCTGTTTGCTGCAAGTGCCCCAAGCAACAACACACAGACAACCTTTTTATTTTACCAACCTTTTATTTTTACAGTTCCCAGGATTTTAGAAAAATCACAAGGTGGGGTTTGGTTTGGTGTAGGGGTATGGAAAAGATGCAGATGGGTGGCTTTTATGTTAAAAAAAATGATTTTACTATGTTACTGTTTCTATTGGTTCCTTTTTTCATGGGTAAAATCGACAAAAAATAAAATAAAATAAAAAAATAACAAAAAAGAAAAGAAAAACATTCACAGTCTTGGATAGAAAGTGAAGAGACTGCAGACTGTGCTCATATGTGTAAGTACTAATTAGCTCAACAAGGTATGGGGGAAATAAACCATTCACAGATTTCTCATTTTCAGTGCTAGAAAAAGCAAATTGTTGGTGATTAATAAAAAAAGTCCATGTGTAAAGCAACACATACTGTGCATTTCTAGCACAGTAAACAGAATTAACGCTTAACTCCTCTAAGCTTGGAGTTTGCAGAATTGTTTTACTCTTTGTTGGACAGTCAAGTATCCAATATTCAAGCAGCAATAGTAAAATCTATTTTCTGTATACTTCTTTTCATTGTTTTACCTCAATCTTTATAAATATCAATAATAGTCAAAGATATAACGTAAATGTTAAAAAGTAAACAATTTTTAAATTAGCTAAATTCGCTCCATATCTAATAATATTTGATTACAGTTTTTTTGGCTAACTGTGTCTTCAATACCTGATAGCTGCCTAACTGGGACCAGCGTTTGGTTTGTGATCTTTTTAATTTATATAGCTAAATAGATACATACATAGGTGAATAGATAGATGTCTGTTTGTATGTATTATAATAAACAAACCACATCCCTCTAAATACACGGAACAACTTATATTGGACAGCTGCTGCTGTCAATAAGAGGCTTTCTACAGGGTGGTCCTGATCTAATTATGCAACTCTTAATGCAATGCAGGAAAACAATACAATTTCGGGTGATTGGCGCTAACAGTCCAGTCAAACATTTAGTTGATTTGGGAGATCGTGTTCCCATCCACTGCAGGCGGTCCAAATTCCTCCAACATCTTACATTGCATGTTGTTATAGCGTAATGAAGACTGGATAATTAGATCTGGACCACCCTATCGGTGGCAGTAATATGGTCAGACCTGTCCAGATGAACCACAGGTTTGCATTTAAATGCATTAACATTTTAATTAAAGCACGTTCAGCTTGTTGTGTCCACATAAGAACATGCTATTAGAAGTTTATTCCATTCAAAGTTGCCTGGCAGAAGTCACAAGCATATACTGTAGAATGACTTATCTTTATACTGTTGATAACACAGTGAATCATTTTGTTCCTGAACTCTAAAACAAACATAAAGAGAATTGTGCCTCCAAGGCAGAAACATGAAGTAATTCAGTCAGTATTTCAAACTGTAATTGTAATGTGCTTGTGTTTTACTATTACTTATTCCCATAAAGCTCCAGACCACTCCTGCTTTTTCCACTCCACTCTGAAAATTTTTTTATGCATCAAATAGCATCTGAAATAGGAAGTTTAGGTCAGTTGGTGTCAAAAATTCTGCAGTACGTCAGTTTGTCATAACTCACAATGAGATATGACAGATGTTTCACACATTACGGGGGCTCTGCCCCCTGCTTGCTTCGCTCGCCCACCCCCAGGTTTGCCTAGCCGGATATACAATTTAAAGAGACTGTTATTTTCATGGGAATTGTTACATATGCATTATTTTCACTTTTACTTGAAAACTTCAGTAAAACCAATATTTGAAATTAACTTTTCTTCAAGATCGCATTCAATTTTGATTCTGTATTTGGACTTACATTGTGACAACGCAACATATAACTGCCCAAGAGTGAGTTTAGTTTCTTTATCTCTCATAAATTAACCAACGTTTTCAAATGTTTGTCCCTGCTCTTTCTTCATTGCTTAGTTGTTGACGTGTCTAAAATGTATAAAATTATTGTCCTGATAAAATTTATAAGAGCAAACAAAAACAAATACTTGCATGTTAATGTTATTTGAATATAACTTAACTAAAAGTACATTAAGAAATATTAGTCACTAGTGATTCATTCATCAGCTGAATCTACAACTAACCTCAGTACATTAAGCTCAGTTTTAACAATATCATAGACACCTGAAGACCACAGAAATCTTACTGGTCTGTATGATTTCATTGTTGTTCATCCATGATGTCTTGAATTTTGGCAAAATAATGGAAGCACAGATGAGTTCTGGATTCTCCATCATCTCCCAAAGCACCCTTGGAATCCTTCAAGTAAGGTTTGAATTAGAGGAAGAAAAACTTTGCATGAAGCTTCCATCATCTTCAGCTCTGCTTCAGGTTGGAAGACTGTGGGCAGCAATGAAAGTATTGTGTAGAAAACTGACAGAAATATCCACATACTTCATTACTGTACATCATTCAGAGAACAATGCAATTTCTGAAGACTTCAGCCTGTAAAATGTTACACATAATCATGACCACATACATAATACATTTCTTAGAAATGAAATTCTTTCTAACAGAAAGTATGAGACTCACAATTTAATCTTGAGCAATATTCATACATTCTTAATGGCCTCCTTCCTTCTCCGTTCTCCTGTAATAGACATGTTACCCTTTCCACAGCTAGGTAAAGTGAATGCCATGACAACTTGTTTGATAGGGGCATAGGAACTGCAGCTTGCATTCAGCATCCAAAAGTTCAGCTGCCTTTGCTTATCAACAACAACATTTATTTATATAGCACATTTTCATACAAAAAGTAGCTCAAAGTGCTTTACATAATGAAGAAAAAAAAAATAAAAGACAAAATAAGAAATTAAAATAAGACAACATTAGTTAACAGATAGATAGATAGATAGATAGATAGATAGATAGATAGATAGATAGATAGATAGATAGATAGATAGATAGATAGATAGATAGATAGATAGATAGATACTTTATTAATCCCAAGGGGAAATTCACATAATCCAGCAGCAGTATACTGATACAAAAAAAAAAATAGAAAAGAAGTAAGGTCCGATGGCCAGGGTGGACAGATAAAACAAAAAAAAAACTCCAGACAGCTGGAGAAAAAAATAAAATCTGCAGGGGTTCCAGGCCACGGGACCGCCCAGTCTCTGGGCATTCTACCTCACATAAATGAAATAGTCCTCTTTGTAGTTATCATCCTTTTTTGAGCAATATTCCAAGTACACCAGCATTTTCATAATGTACCTTGTGACAATGCCCTATATGTGTCATTCTTGGACTCTGCTTTTGTTGCATTCACCAAGCAACATATTTCAACAAATGACATGCACAACATGGGATATTTGGTAGGTTGATATTCCAGTTCAGTGTAATTTACTAGGATGTTACAATTAACAGGCCGCAACATTCAAACCTTGAAAATTGTCTTCAATATTTCAACTGTTCCTTATGTTTTTTGGGGCACTGAATTAAAAAAAAACATTTATTTTTTCCCATCACATAAGGTTTTCCCACAAGATGCAAGGAAAAAATCTAGGAAAAAATGCTCCAATCACCGGTAAGAATTTATTCTATCTTCACTTACATGACTTATTCCTTTCAAATTTTATGAATAATCTCCATTATGAATTATTTTCAAGACAAACATCCGAAATAGAACCAGTAAAAATTGAAAAATAGAATAAAACAGTATTAAAAAATGGGTTTCTACACATGCATTCAATGGACTTTTCGCCGTCCTTCAAAACTACTCTTGAGAAAAATATGGAACAAAATCTTCCTCTCGGTTCCTGTACCACGAGAATGAGGTACCTGGTGACAACAGATTTTCTTCCCTTCATCTTTGAGCCTAGCAACTCTGTTGCCTCCTTAGGAAGATCTAAATCTCTGACGAGATCATTTAGTTCAGGCTGTGTGAACAGTACAGGCTTGTTGGTATCAGCACTGAACTCTTCACCAGAATCACTGTCTTTGTGATCTTTGTGATCAGTGTCATCAGGAATGGAGATATCCTCTAAGAAACTTGTTGAAGTTGGCATAGGAATACCAGGACCATTAAGAACAGGACGCATGGCAGATGGGAGAATTGGGTACAAATTTTTTTTTTGTTTTTCAAGTTGTACCCTTGAACAATACAAAAGCAAAAATGGCAGTCGCACCCCAAAACGAAAAGATTTTTTTTACCTTGGGACAACTGTTGAGGCTGTTCCATGCAAATACAGCAGGCTTTATGTGGAGCCCACGACTTGTCCTGATCACCAAAAAATATGCAAAATAAACTTTCTTAACAAAATCATTGATGTCCATCTGCTGTTTTTTCACAAGACAGTTCCACATATGTAACAAAAACTGTCACGTGAAGTGCGACAACCTCAACTAACCTCTCTCTCTCTCTCATTTCTCTCATTTCTCCTAGGGTACGAAGTAGAAAATGGCCGACAGTGGGGTAACTCGCGTTGAAATCGTAATTGAGGAACTCCAAGCTCTTGATGAAAAGATTCAGAAACTCCTGTCCCGACGGAAATACCTGAGAAATCTGAAGGCCCGGCTGTTGGATAAACCGTCCTTGCCATCTGGAACCGGCGAAACATCAACCCCGCGTTGTGCCGACCTCACCCCCGCGTCTCGTAGGGAGCGCGCGCTGCTGACCTCGGTGGATTTCAGCTATGCAGGCGGGGGTTCAAGGCCAGAGCACCTCCATCGGCACAGGCGAGCATTTTATCTCAGAACCGGTTTGACCCTCTACGCGTCCCCATTTCGCCTTCAGCACCTGGTGATGTATTAGTGGTAGGTGATTCCATCGTTAGAAACCTTAATGTCGCATGCCCTAATGCAAAATCGTTTGTTTCTTGTTTTCCCGGTGCTCGTGTCCGAGATGTAATGAAACGTGCGCCAGCAGTCTACGAGAAACACAAGGAGAGGGCAGTTGGATCAATCGTCTTGCATGCGGCGTAAGCGATATAAGGCACCGACAATCAGAAATCCTGAAGGCTGACTTCGCAGCTCTGATTAGAGACACGAAGGAGAGGACCCCATCGGCAAAGATCTTCGTCTCGGGTCCACTACCTCTCGTCAGACGATCCAACGAGTACTACAGTCGTCTGCTAGGGTTGAACAACTGGCTACAGGGTTTCTGCAAGAAGAAGGATGTCGGCTTCATCAACAATTGGAATCTCTTCTTGGAAAGGCCGCGTCTCTTCAAGCGTGATGGCCTGCATCCGAACAGTTTCGGCGCCCGGGTCCTCTCCGAAAACATATCGAAGGTAATTCGTTTTTCTTGACTATCTATCTCTGCTCTTAACCCCTTCCGAAATAATACTGCTGTGCCAGGACATGATGAATGTTTAATAGAGTCTTCCGTTAAAGTTCACACCATTAATACTGTAATAAGCAATCTCAATGCACGTAGAAAACCTAGGAAATACGGCATAAACTCCAATAATCTAATTAAAATCACTATTTTAGAGGAACAATGTATTAAAACTATAAAACAGATCACAGATTAAACAAAAATATACACAGAGCGCTAATAATAATAATTTAGTTCCTATTCCAAATAACAATAACGCACATAGTACTCATCTCTGCACCTCCGAAACATTAAATATGGCACTATTAAATGTCAGAGCTTTAACTAACAAAACGTTTTTTATCAACGATCTTATTAGTGATAAAAATAGATCTTATTGCACTAAATGAAACATGGCTGAATTCAGATGCGCGTCAGTTTTAATCGAATCTGCCTCCGGATTACAGTTTTACTCATTCAAACCGCCAGGGAAAAGGGGCGGATTGGCTAACATTTACTCGAGCGATTAAAATGTAAAGATGTCAGTTTTGGTAAGTTCAAGTCGTTTGAGTATCTCGCCGTTGTTATTCATGGAGATTCTCAAGTTCTAATACTATCCGTGTATAGACCTCCTAAATATAGCGCGTTTTTGAGGAATTCTCTGACTTAATGTCAATTTTAATTACTAATTATGACACACTCCTAATAGTTGGCGACTTTAATTTTCATATAGATAATCAGTGTGATCTAAAAGTAAAAGAATTTATGAACCTCCTGGATTCTTTTGATTTGAGACAACTCATAAATCAGCCTACACATAAAGCAGGTCATACATTAGACTTAGTGATTACTAAAGGACTGAAAGTTGATATAAAACAGATCATTGATATTGGTCTATCAGACCATTTTCTTCTACTTTTTAATATAGAAATAATGATAAAAAACACTCATGAGAAGCATATTGTTAAAAACGCTTCTTTGATTCGCAGCAGCTTTAAAACTTACAAACATTTTAAGCAATCAGTCCGTTTATAGTGCCAGCTATAATAGCGAGGACAATGTAAATAGTAAGGTGGAAAGATTTAATTCTAAAGTGAGAGCTGCTGTTGACATAGTTGCACCTGAAAAGACAGTGAAAAAATCTTCTAGCATTGGTATACCATGGAAGACCCAAAGAGTGTCTGATTTAAAGAGAACATGCCGTAGAGCTGAGCGTCAATGGAGGAAGAGTAAACTTACTATCCACCACGAAATATTAAAAGTCAAAATAACAGAATACAATAACACTGTCCGTCTTGAGAGACGCTGCTATTTCTCTAATATTATAAATAACAATGCTAGTAATCCTAGAGTCTTATTTTCAACAATTGATCACCTACTAAACCCAGGTAGCTCAAAGGAATGCCTCCTAAGTGCTTCCAGTGAAACCTGTGAGGCTGTCGCTGTATTCTTCAATCAAAAATTAATGATATTAGAAATAACATAGTATATCTCCCCAACACTAAGGATCCCCTAAACCCCAACATCCTGTTATAAACAAATTAAACTCTTTCACTAGGATAGATTTACCTGATTTACAAAAATAATATCTCAATTAAAACCCTCCACCTGCGTCCTTGACCCGATACCAACAAGGTTTTTCAAAGAAGTATCAGGCGTGCTAATTGATAATGTTCTTGACATAGTAAATTCGTCACTAGATACTGGGGTCTTCCCAGACTGTCTTAAGACTGCTGTAGTTAAACCCCTACTTAAGAAACATAATCTTGACCCCTCGCTCTTGAAAATTTTAGACCCATCTCTAACTGCCCTTCTTAAGTAAAGTTCTAGAGAAGGCAGTCATTATGCAGTTAAATGACCACCTAAATAAACATGCTATTCTTGATAAATTTCAGTCAGGTTTTAGAACAAATCACAGCACAGAAACTGCACTCGTTAAAGTAGTAAATGACTTGCGGGTAAATGCAGACAGAGGCCATTTATCTGTTCTCATCCTCTTAGATCTGAGTGCTGCATTTGACACCATTGATCACAACATTCTTAGAAATCGCCTTAGTCAATGGGTGGGCCTCTCTGGCAGTGTCTTAAATTGGTTTGAATCCTACCTGACAGGGAGAAAATATTTTGTTAGTTGTGGGAATTACAACTCGAAGACACATGATATCCAATATGGTGTTCCACAAGGCTCTATCCTGGGTCCGCTGTTATTCTCAATCTACATGCTTCCGTTAGGTCAGATTATCTCAGGGCACAACGTGAGCTACCACAGCTATGCTGATGACACACAGCTGTACTTATCAATAGCACCTGATGACCCGATTCTATTGATTCACTAACACAATGTCTGACTAGTATCTCAGAATGGATGAATAGTAATTTTCTCAAGTTAAATAAAGAGAAACTGAAATTTTAGTGATCAGCAATAATGGATACAATGAGGCTATTAGAAATAAACTGGATACATTAGGATTAAAAGTCAAGACGGAGGTAAAAAGCTTAGGGGTGATTGTTGACTGTAATCTGAATTTTAAATCACATATTAATCAGATCATTAGGACAGCATTTTTCACTTAAGAAACATAAGTAAAGTTAGACCTCTTTATCACTGAAAGATGCTGAGAAATTAGTTCACGCGTTTGTTTTCAGTCGACTAGATTACTGTAGCACTCCTCTCAGGACTACCCAAAAAGATATAAATCGTTTGCAACTAGTGCAGAATGCAGCTGCTAGAATCCTAACTAGGAAAAGAAAATCAGAACACATTTCTCCAGTTTTGATGTCACTACACTGGTTACCTGTGTCATTCAGAATTGACTTTAAAATTCTGCTTATGGTTTATAAAGCCTTAAATAATCTCGCCCCATCTTATATATCGGAATGTCTGACACCTTATATTCCAAATCGTAACCTCAGATCCTCAAATGAGTGTCTCCTTAGAATTCCAAGAACAAAACTTAAAAGAAGTGGTGAGGCGGCCTTCTGCTGTTATGCACCTAAAATCTGGAATAGCCTGCCAATAGGAATTCGCCAGGCTGATACAGTAGAGCACTTTAAAACACTGCTGAAAACACATTACTTTAACATGGCCTTTTATAACTTCATTTTAATCGTAATTTAACTTAATCCTGATACTCTGTATGTTCAATTCATCATAACAACTATTCATGGTGGCTCTAAAATCGGTACTGACCCCTACTCTCTTTTCTGTTTCTTTTTCCGGTTTCTTTGTGGTGGTGGCCTGCGCCACCTCCACCTACTCAAAGCTTCATGATGCTCCAACAATGATGGACGGATTAAAAGGAAGAAGTCTACGTGACCATCATCATCATCAAGCCCTTCCGTGAGAACCCTAAATCCAAAGAGGACTGTTTCATTTATGTTAGGTAGAATGCCCAGAGGGACTGGGCGGTATCATGGTCTGGAATCCCTACAGATTTTATTTTTCTCCAGCCGTCTGGAGTTTTGTTTTTTCTGTCCCCTGGCCATTGAACCTTACTCTTATTCGATGTTAATGTTGATTTATTTTTTATAATTATGTCTTTCATTTTTCTATTCTTTAATATGTAAAGCACTTTGAGCTACTGTTTGTATGAAAATGTGCTATATAAATAAATGTTGTTGTTGTTGTTGTTGTTGAAGTAGCTATATTCATGACAGCACAGCAATTTAGCTCTTGTTCCTTTGTCTTGAACACTGTCTTTGCATTTAGACATCTTTTGTCATATTTATTGCTCTCTCAATACTCCTGCTGGTAGAAAAAGAAAATTATTTAGTCATTTTGTAGCAGTGCTACTAGTAGTTAAAACTGCCTCTCCCAGCAGTCCCTGCAGGGGCTGTTGGGGTCAAAGTGGTCAGAGGGGTTTAAAAGGAAGGCAGGTGTCCAAAAGAGGAGGAAGTGTTTTTTGTTGTTGTATTTTGTGTTTCGTTTACCTGTTGGACTGCCTTCTATTAATTAAGCCATATCTAGTCGCTGTGTCCTGCATTGTATTCTTTGTTGGGGTCTGGATCGTCTTCTGTCTACCTGTGTGCTGAGGACTGATTGTGGATTCATGGCTTTCCCAAAAGTATAGGAGCGCACCTGAACCTTCCATCCGTTTTCACCCTTACAGTGTCTACCGTTAGGACTGTTTTTTCATTCCCTTGCAACTTACCCTCGTCATCTCTCATTACATCCGGTGTGGTATTCCATCGACTTTGCTGTGTGGAGTTGTATTTTTGTGTTTAATGTAATATCACCGCAGGGGTACTGGGTTGGTATTAATGTTTTCATTTATATTATTTAATTTCATCATATTATTTAATTGTTGTTAGTTGCCAGTGTGCTTTATTTCGTCTGTTTGTGAGTGTGTGCAGGTCGGGCCAAGGCTGGGAGCATCCCTGGGATCCTCTGTAAAAATAAATAAATCGCAGTCATTTTGACGGTGTGAAACTTAGCGGCACCGGACCACTACAATTTGATTAGAAAAGTTCTAAATACTCTGTGTGAGTATAGTACAGACCATCAGAGAATAATAACAAATGGCCAAATTGAATATTGCAATTTGTGGGAAAACCTTGCGTGGTAGGAATAAAATGGATGTCATTTTTGGATTCAGTGCCCCAAAAACACTGAATTAGTCAAAACTTTGGAATTTTTTTTCCATCATAGGCCTATGAATCAACTTCATCATTATTTTAGAATTCTTCATCTTCAGGGCTTAGTTCATCCTTAACTGGCTTGGTCTACCATGGTTCCCCAAAAACTGAAGTGCTGAAAAATGCATATGATATAGACCTTTGCCTTCACTTGGTGACAAACTACGTGAAGGGACTGTATAGTGAAAAATTGAGATTATGAATGTGTTAGTGCGTTCACAGCATATAAAGAAATGTTTTTCTTCCCTGAAGGCTAACCAGTCACTAATGAGATGTTGTAATAAGCGGAATCCAATCAGGGAAGGGCCACAAAATAAGCACAAACCAATCTGAGCATGATTAGAATATAATTTTCAGAAAACTCTGTTTTCGGTCGTCCATAACACAACTCTGTTGCTGTATTTACAAAATATCAGACACTGGAGAGAGCTTTTAAAAGTTTTTGATTTCAGGGTTCAAAAACAATGGGATTGTATGGATGAAAGGTAAAAATATAGACATGTGTATGTGTTTTTCAATGAAGATGTAGTAGTGTAGACAGGGGCTAAGAGACACTTTTGCAGTCATTGCACAGTTGCATTTTGAATGAATACCACCTATGTAAATTATATGAGTCACAATAATACATATATTGTATTATTTTTGTTTTGTATAACTTTGAGATATTAAAGCTGCTGTACATACTATACTCTAGACATATGCAGCTACAGCTCGGGCAGGTTTTATGACTTGCTGTGGATCATTGAATCAGTCCTGGTTTAAAGTCCAAATCTTGCAACTACTAGACAACACCTACCTAAGCCAATTACACTAACAGTGCATTTTATTGAGATTACTTGAATATTCGAAACTCCATGCCACACAAAAAAAGCCATTATAGCAACACAGGCATAGTAAGCAGACAATCAAAATAATTCCTAAAAATCAGAAAATAATATTTTATTTTGTAATTATAAATTATAAACTGCCAATTGAGACAACAAAGACCTTCAGTTCAAGACAGGAGAAATGAAACATTTAAACAACAAAAGGGTTTTGAATTATGTTTTCTACTCAAGACAAGTACAATCAACATACGAACAACATACAAAATTTTTCAAAGTTGAAAGCATGCTTATGTGTTATCTGTAAATAACAGCAAAGGATAAGATAAACAAATTACAATAATGAGCCACAATCCTGCAAAAACATTAACAGTGCTTTAAAAGAAAAAAAAAATATGTTGCACAAGTGATGCAGTTTTCCCAAAGAAAAGGAATAGGGAGAAAAGTTAATTGTTGGTCATATGCTATATTAACTGAGTTTTTGTGTCAGCTGGTAATTATGAGCATTTTGTTTTGTTTTGTTTTATTAAGAAGACACACTTATTGCAAGTTCTTGGAGTACCATGAGCACGAAAGGCAGGCAATATTCATTCCAATCAATGCTCAGTGTGGAACATTTTGCTGCAGTCACTGGGAAACAAGTGCATTGTTCAAATAACAAAGGAAGCACTCATATTCTTATGCAGGAAATTACTGAGAAATATACCAGACTTGCCAATATTTGTTAATAAAATGTACACACATTTAGAAAATGATGATGATGATGATATACTCCTTATATGCACCTCATATACTGTATGTATTAATCACTGAAGGACAATTTATTTTTTAAGTGATGATGCCTGTTATCATAGCTCATCATTTTTGTCACTGCTTCTGTCACGACAATATGCAGGTTTCAGAATTTTACCGTAATTTGTTTTAATATTATCTACTATTATTTATATCACTTATTCTGCATTATTTCAAACATCTAACTACTACCAAAGATCAACTTATTGTACTTATATATTTTTCTAATGGTTGATAGAATACTTCTTGTAATCCATAACCGCACATGTTGTATGAGGCAGGTTCCATCGCATAATAATGCTATTTTGTTTTCTCTCTTTGAGATATAACAGCTGTTCTAAATGTGGCCAGGGGTGTACTGACTCTTTATCTCATTGCTGTCAATACACCCAAGATTTTCTCCATTTGCTCAAACATTTTAATCACTGCAGACAAAATTTTTGGGCAAATATACAATATATGATCATCATACCACAATCTACTAAGTTTCACCATCTGACCATGTGACAGATCAACTTAAAAGATGTAACAAAGTAGAATTGTTAAAAGTATATTTATTGCTAAATAAATATACTTTTTAAAGAGTAAAAGTATTAGTATTTAATTACGTACAAATACCTAAATTTACTGAATTAATGAAGTACAGTAAAGAAAGTAAATGTAATTTGTTACTTTCCACCGCCGATCTCAGAAAATGATAACAAATATGATAAATGAAAAAATAGTATGTATTGTTACACAACTTATAAGCAAAATTTGAGTCTTAATGGACCTCCCATTCCCACTTTCCAGAGAGTGTATCATTAAAATGGCTAACAGCGTGTTGAGTTGTACAGCGAGCAGTATGGATGCAAGTCACAAGAGTATTCATTGAAACTGCATAACACATACAGCATAAGGTTACATCTCCAGATTTTGATCTCCAGATTTCAAAAAAACAAAACAGTGTTACCGAAAGTCTAGTAATGAGATACTAAACTAATGCTATGACAAGTGTGGTGCCAGCTGTTTAATATTTTTCATCTTAAGGGATGGACAGTTCATAATTATTGATTTGATTTTTGTTAAACAGATACAAAAATAAATCTATGCATTAGTGAAATATGTAAGTAAATAAAGTAAAATCTTAGATAGGCATTTTGACTCATTTTATGATTTTATTAATTCATATTTTTTTATTAAAGTAGCAGAACAATTTATTTTGCAAATACTGTACAGACACCCATTCAGTGTGAACACATTGAGGATTAACAGTTACTAAGCATGCCTAACCATTAGGAATTATTTTTGCACCTCTTGTCTTTCTGAAATTTGTTATTTCTCACATTTACCTTGGTAGATGAAATTCTACCATATTAATGCCATTTTGGAAAGACTTTCAAAAAGTGTACAATCAACATTTATGACAGTCCTTTAGGACAGAGGATTTATACTCTTGACAGGAAACATTCGTCATTAAACTTGCCTATAATATAACCTTTTCCAGAGCTAATGTAAATTCTGTGGAAATGTCTGTGCATATTAAATGTAAGATTTACAGAAGTATGCAATAATCTACTTAAGCTAATTACACACTAGGAGCATAGTTTAGGATATTACAAATCCTATGCATTGTTTCTCCACTTATCATTTACTTTCATTTCTATTAGTCTTGGAACCATAAAAAGCAAATTTAAGGTCTTTGTTGATGTTTTATAACTTTCTTAGAACATTACAACCACATCTGGAGAAAGAATTGTGTGTTTAATAGTGAAGTAACATTTGTAAAATAGGTTGTGATGTAATTTGTTTATACATATCTTATTTATTGTTGGAAGAAAGTATTCATCATAGTACAAAAGGAAATTAACCTTATTCAAGAGATTCCAAGTAACACTAAGACCGGTTTTACTTGAAGAATACAGTAATCAATTTCACAGTGTGAGTCTGCAATTTCATTTCATATGTTGGGTAAGCACCTTTAATTTGCAAAATAGTTTGGTAATGGAAATACAGTTTTCATGAAGTTTTATTGAAGTTCCCAGGTATTTTAAACAGTTTTCAGTTGTACACTATTATTACGTATACTGTCTGATTTATATTTTAACATATTGCTGCCTTGTGCCTATGGTTTTAATTTACAAAGCTACTGGTTCATTTCCCATATTAGGATTTACTAAGTGACCCTTAGAACGCCTCTCTAAATAGTGCATCATGCACAGCAATTGTTCATAATCTTTCTGAATCATGATTCCCCCTTTTTAAATAGTTGATACCATTCCTTTAAAATGTTCATGCTTTCTCTACTCTCACTAGCCCTGCTGTTGAAAGCATTCTGTCTTTAAACAATTTTTCAAAATTGTAAATTCTCTTAAATTGTGCTATTTCATAGCATGAGAAAATATTAGTACATAGTTTTAAATAACCAACTTTAATCAAATTATATTATTATACAATCTAAGAGGCAACAATTTGTAACAATGTAGATGTAGTGGGGAGTTTGTAAGTAGTACGAATTAGGCTTGTAAAAAAGTAAAACAAATGGGCTGTAATATATTTTAATTAATCAAGTAATTAGACATAATCAAGGCACTAGACATAATCAAGATCAAAAGCAAATAACCTTTAAAAAACACACATCTTTAAAAAAAGTATTTGGAAGCAATTATAACTCAAAAACACAAAAAGTAATGGTTAATAGTTAACATCTTAAAAATATCAGCTCCATAAATGTTGGCTGGCTGAATCAAAAAGCCAGTCACTGCACAGATGGCAGTGATGCCTATGGTAGTCTCACTGAAGCCAGAGGTATAATCTACTGTATATATATATAAAATCCTATGCCTAAAAGTGCAACGATTTTATGTCATGTTTTTTGTCTTGCTACAAATCGGGCTTATTTTAAAACCTACATATACTATATGTTTGGATTCTTTCTTTTCAGAATTTATCGAACTTTAATTTGATATTGTTAGGTTTTTAAATTATAAACTAAAAAAATATCAAGAACTCACGTCCTGCAAGATGAGAGTTTGTGCCAAGAGATTTAACCACGCCTGGGGCCAGAAATAAAAGACAAAGAGTAAGACAGTTGCTGTACAGGCTTTTAAATGTTTGAACAACCGTTCAAGATGCAGATCACACAGCACGCCAGCAGCTGATCAAGCAAAGTGGAGGTATTTGTTCCCATTGTATCACCGTTTAAGAGGGGGTTTCAGAGGAGCAACTGGTGTTGTTATATTTCTAAACCAATCCAATATATTCTGAAAAAGGTGGTAATTTTGTACCGGAAAGAGCAGTTGTGCTCTCATTAACCTGGTTTAACAGAAAGAAAGCTTTTGTTAATGATGAACTGTCTATAGTTGAAACATCTTCTAAAAAAACCTTATTAGACATATAAATGTGTGTTGCGTGTGCAGAGAGCGCATAGCACATTTTAAAAATAAACATAACCTCTTACAAGGAAAAAATCTTTCTGTATCATCAGATTATACATTGGCATTCAGTGACATTAATGTACTAGCAATAAATGTGAACAGTATGTTGTCGCGAAAGCTGTGTGTGCACTCTTTTGTTCAGTGTTACAACAGTAGGGTAGGAGTCAATGTAAGTTTGAAAGAAGTGGCAGCTATTTATGAAAATATGAACAGCAAAATATACATTTGAAGTACATGATTTGTCACACCCCATCAACAGGACTGGTTGTTTATTAAAGCTGATAATGAAAAGCCATAGGAGTTGTAGATTTCGGTCCTCAAAACGCATGAATCAACAAATCTGCCTAATGACACCAGTAAAGCACAGCCAAGACTTTAAAGCACCCACTTTCTGAGTGCATGTCTAAGAGAGTAATCCATGGCATTAGACTTGAACAACATATGAATAACAATTTGGGTTACCATTTCACTAAACCAGGCATTACAAAATACCCAGTTCCTTAAATATATTATACACAAATGTGTTGCATTTTGTATTGGCTTTTGTTTTAATTGTCTGCTTAAGAAGAATTTGTTTCTTTCTTATATGTATGAATTGCTAAGCTGTTTGTCTTTGCTATGGCATCTAACAGACTTCTGAGTTCTTGTGTTTAAATCCACTCCTGGATGTACAGGATCTAAAATTAATTAATACTTAATAATCTATTTAAAATGACTTTAGGATTTGATGTAGTAAACTATTACATTTATAAATGTATTTAATTTATATTAAAACAGTTTTGCCTTTTTTAATATAATATGTGTATTTATTTGTATATGGTACATAATCCTAGGTAATTAAATTTCCACCATATTTCATCTTCTATGTGTGTTACAACAGAAAAGCTGATAAATTAAAAGTTACATTTAAATAGGAGTCTGACTACAAATAAATGACAATAATTAAATATTATGTTAGTTTTTAAACTATGATATGAGTAACAAAATGCACATTCTTTTCATAACTAGCAATGAACCATTACAGTTTATTTAGTTATTCGATGTAGAATTTCCAGATTTGTAACAGGTTACAACCTACTGGAACACAGTAAACAGCATCTGTTCAACACATTAAGAAATTTTACGGATACAGAAGTAAGAGACTTTCACACACACACACACACACACAAAGTTACCTGTGTTGCTTATCTTTAGAGATGAGAAGATAAAAACAATGTCACTCCATGCAGCAGCTTACTGAAAAATAAATCTGCTGTCAGTCAAGTTGATATGCACATATTTAAGACAGAAGGGTTGTTGACCTCAATGAAGAAAAGGTGTTAAAATCCATTCAACTGTTGCTAAGGAAACCGTCCCCTTTGTGTGACTGCATACTATCAAAAACTATTATATTTTTGTTTTTATACTTTTCTGTCAAGAATGCAACAGTAGGTAGTTTTACTGTGCTTCATATAATGTCTAATTTTCTGTAATACTGCACCTATTAAAAATTTGATAACGGGAAGAACCGGAGAGTTACCAGAAACTCAAACCCCTGCTGTATAATAACATGATTTTATGTTACATTTACATTTATATTTCATCCACTGTGATCATCAGTGTGCACGTTTTACTACAGATATATTGATTTCATTTTCTTAAATAGTTTAATAATATGTAAAATTCCAGTACAGAATATTTAAAGCGCAAATTAATTTGCAATGAGAAGAACATATTTCTGTTTGCTCTGTGTGCTGTCTTTCATTCACTGTGAAACCAATTAAACCATCCTGTAATTATTACCATGCAGATTTCCTAAAGTATTCAGAACATTGCATACATAACAGGTTTGCTACTGGGGTAATTATTTACTTCTTCATTATCCTTTATTTTCAAGTTAATATATTTTTTTTTAGATAGAATAGATTTATTTTATACATATACAAATTTTGTGAATATTCAACTTTGTGAAAAATATAACTATGGGCATTGCTATATACATTTTGACACTGAATATTTTGTTTTTATTTCTCTATTTGCAAGTTACGGCTGGTATATCTTAAAGTAAAAAATATTACAATATACTTTTAAAAATAGTAAATATTCTAAATATACACAAAAAAGTAGGATACAAACAGAAATCTGGAGGATTTTGGCAGCATGACAATTTTAACACTAGAATCCCTGAAGCCTGCAAAAAAAGTCATAATGCCGGGCCACCTAAAATTCCTTTGCCCCTCTCCTCATCAGAATCTTTGTTTTGCAGATGTGTCAATCAGCACAAGCAGCCTGCTATTCTCAACCCCACCGACGCAGTTTTCCCAGCTCAAGTCTGTTATCTGGGGTGTGAAGTGTCTGGAGTTGTATAGGGTAAAATAATATATTGTGATTTGGAATACATACATTGCATGTGTGTTCCATGTCTACAACTATCTGTGTAAATGTAGGATAACAGAAAATGTGATGTAAGACATGTTGAACACATAACTAAAATAGAAACTTTTTTAATGTTATAATAATGACAAAATACTGACATGAAGTTTATAATGTGTAAAGACTGAAATCCAACTATCAAATAAATACTTTCACAAAAATTATAACAAAACAGGTGTGTTTATTCAAGAATATAACCAAAGAAAAATAAATTATTCAATTTACATGTTGTTGTCAATATGTAAAAACCGAAGCCCAAATATCAATTGCATGGTTGGTTTAGAGGTAATAATGGCTGCTTCTAAATCAAGAGGTTGCGGGTTCGATCCCAGGTTGTCCCCGTATTTACTGTTATAAGTAGTAATCTGCTGTTATTATTACCATATAATAAAAACATACATTTGATTTGAGTCTGTAACATCCAGATAAACAGATTTGAGCTGGGAGAACTTCAGCTGCGTCACTGGGAGATGGGATAGCAAGCTGCTTACTGCTTGTGCTGATTGACACATGTGCAAAACAAAGACGCTGCTTGAAGGAATTTAAGGTGGCCCATAATTACGACTTTTTCGTAGGCTTTAGGGATTCTAGTGTTTAAAGCAAAGTACCAAAGAAGCTTTATACACCATACAAACTCTCTAAAATCACAGACACCTTTCTATGGCAAAAAATTACTCATGGTGTAACGAATACTATATAACATAAAGAACTTTTAAAGATAGTTGACCAAATTAATAGAGCATATGGTAGGGTAGTTGCAGTACCATACCAATATATACAGAGCAATTTTAATATTCATTACTTTCTCCAAAAAATATACAGCAACTTTACAAAGCATTGTTGCAGTAGCTATAAACCCTATACCATTTATTTTAACAATCACTTGATATTCTAATACTAGTACAGTTTCGATCTAAACCTACTTTGATATTGTCATGATTAGTCATCCTACTTAAATGTTGGAAGCTAAATTAAGTACTGTAAAACTATAATAACCTAAAACTGGGTAAAGCAAACATTACTCAGTACATTTCACACGCTCCTTTTTTTCACATGCCAAAACATAAACCAAATTTGCTTTTTGAAGGTAAGCTTAAACCATCACAAAAACTAATTCTGCTCAAAATACAGAGATTACAATGTTACCCCCTTTACATCTGAACATGTAAAATAACTCTGTTTATCAAGCAATAAGCATACTCTAGCTGTTTGGTATACCTGCACATCTTTTATTATCACCAAACCTGTTTTCATTAATCTATTAAGACAGAGCTGATACTCTGCATTCTAAAGAATATAAATTGACATTACTATGCACATGGTGAAATCCCATCTGCTTTTTATGCATACAAAATCAACACGTTTATTTTTCTATCAATAAATCTGTTTTCATTAATTTATTAAAATAGAACTGATGTTTTGCATTTTAAAGTATAACAATTCTGAATGCAATGCAAACTGGGTGCTATTTAAATAAAGCAATTCGTGAGGTGTAAAAAGATGAGCAAATGCAGAATACAACCAATGATGGAAGTGCTGCTGCTATTATTTTTAGAGATTGTATATGTTTAAAAGACACATGTCCTTTACAATTTTAATGAAGTAATAAAATCAGATCTCACAATAGAGAAACATATGCATCAAAGGAAGACATTACATTGTTGAGTTCAATCAAATGATTATTCTTTCTAATTGTGTTTCCTTATTCAATTTGTTTTTGAGTTCCAGTAGCAGGTTTGGTTTTTTTTTTGTAAACCTTCCAGATAGACATGTTGTGTGGTTTTAGGTGGATGTGTTTTTCTGTGTGTGTGTCTCTCTCTCTTTATTTACTCCACTCCTTTTTATACATTTAAAGGATAAGTTGTTCTAGTGTTCATTGCAATGCCCTTGAAGAAGCTTTAAAGACAAGTTGCTATTCAGGGTATATGGCTGCAGCATTAGTTATGTTTTAGCATTATACAGTATAAGGAAAGCCACAAAACCCATTAGGACAAATGAAGAGTGTACCTTCTCCAAAATTAAAGGTAGCTAGGTTTGGTGCCTAACCCAAGTTCCTGTAGTTGTGCCGTGGAAATAGATAAATGAATAAATAGAGGCCAATGAAGTTTGCCACTTCCTTTTTTGAACACTGAGAAATGTAAATGTAGTTTTTGACAAGTTGTTTGTTGCTTGGGATGAAACAAAAACAATGCAAAATATAAATCATATGAATTAATTTATAAAACTCCACAGTGGTTAAATAAGGCAATAAAAAAGAAACTGCAAAAGAAAAAAAACAACTTGAATAAGACATATAAGACTAATAACCACAGTGCTAACAGTAGGGCATATGTGAACGTGAGAGTGAACATTAAAAGGAATATAGAGAAGCTAAAAGGCAGTTAAAGAGAAATATTGCAGAAAAGGTGAAAGATGACCCAAAGAGATTCTTTCAGTTTTTTTAAAGTAAAAGAACTGGCAAGGAAGAGACAAAATGTAACAGGAATGTAAAAGGAAAATATTAGGGATAATTAAAAATACTGCATACACAGTGAAATAGTAATCTAAACCTGAGTTTTTCTTGGGTGTTCACATGTGAAGAAGTGGATAACTCAGCAGCAATTACAGAGACTATTAAGTACTTACTTAGTGATATGAATGTTATAGAGAGAGAAGTACCGCTTAGGTTAAATAGGCTCAAATCTAACAAATAACCCGGATCACATAATATTTATGATATAGCACTTAAAGTGGTTAGTGAGTGCATATATAATCCTTTGACACAGATTTTTCAAAAGTCACTAGGCAATTTCTGAAGGGTTATAAAATAGCAAACATTATCCATTTACATAACAAGGATGATGGAGGAAAACCAAGTAACCATAGGCTATTAAGCTTAACATGCATCTTGGGCAAATTGATGGAAGCAATTATTAGGTAAAAGATTGAGCATCAAATGTCAAGAATAGGAGTGTTAGTGAACAGTCAACATGGATTCAAACAGGGGAGAATGTGTTTTACTAATATGCTTGGTCTATGAGGAAACAAAGTAAAAACATATTATGAGAGAGGTGCATATGACATTATGTACATTGATTAGCCATTTGGTAAGGTCACACATTAGAGGTTTTGAAAAAATTTAAATATCTGGTTGCAAAATTGTCTTAAATACAAGGAGCAGAGGATTATGGTGTGAGGAACCTTATCAGAATAAGGTGATGTTAAAAGTGGTTTCCCTCAGGTGCCAGTGCTATATAAAATAATCTGGATGGGAATATAAATTGCAAGTAGTTTAAATTTGCAGATTATACCAAAATAGGTGAGATGGCAGATAATCTTTAATCAGTTAAATCATTACAGAGTGAATTAGATGAATTACTGTAGAGGCTTGAGCAGATATGTGGCAGCAATGTAATGTAAGTAAAACCAGGGAATTGCATATAAAAAGTTCAAATGTTAGATTTAAATTCACAATGGGAGGCCTAAAACTTGAAATTACCCTTTATGAGACATACATAGAGGTCATAGTGGACTTAACACTATCTATATTCAGGCATTATACAGAAGCCATTAAGAAGACTAACAGAATTTTTAATTTTATAGCATTAGGTAGGGTGAAATGACACCTTTTATTGGCTAACTAAATAGATTATAAATGCAAGCTTTCGAAGCAGCTAAGGCCCCTTCATCAGGCAAGGTCAATCTATGGCTAACACAGTACAACACTCTACTGCTATAGCCTGATGTGTAAAGGACAAGTAAATGGAGGTTATGCTTAAGCTTTATAACACAGGTGTGAGATCTCAATTGAAGTACTGCATGGAGTGTTGGTTTCCGTGCTACAAAAAAGACATAACAGTGCTAGAAAAAGTCCAGAAAGGAGTGATTAGGCTGATTCCGTGAGTAGTATGAGCTATGGGTAAAGATAAAAGATATCACTTTAGATTAGGTGTCCTTAATTACTCTATACTTACCATGTAATTTTTACCTTGTACATACTGAGTAGTACAGTGTAACACTATAATTAAATACTCAAATGTAACTGATACCAGATAAAGTAGTTGAAGTTTTCAGATTAAGCAAATGGAGATTAAGAGTTAACATAATTAAAGATTTTAAAAATCTTCAATGGAATTAGTATAGTGGATCAGGGATTTTACTTTAAAATGAGTTAAACAAGGACCGCTGACAGTTGGAAACTCATTAAAAGGTACATTTTGCACAAATATTAGAATTTTATTTTTCATACAGAGAATCACATATACATGGAATAAATTACCAAGCAGTGTGGCAGAGAGTAGGACTATAGGGTTATTCAAACTGGACTTGTGATTCTGGTAAAATTAGGTTCATAGGATCAGCATGCTTTGCTGGGATGAATATGTGTTACATTTGGATGACATCTGCCTATAAATTGACCTTTAATGAATAAGCGTGCCATGTAATGTACTGGGACCATCTGAATTTGAATAAGCCATCTGCTTCATTACATCTCTTGTAAAAATTCAAACAAGTATCTTGGCTGTTAGCAGGGTCAGAGGTGAAGGTAAATTGATAATCAGATGCCAGGACAAAAAAAAATAATAGCCGAAGTTAAAGCCAAAATCTAAATTTTCAAACCAAAGTTTTAAATGCAATACTAAAAAAATGTTTCCTTTAATAACCTGGGATTTTTTTCATTTTCTCTCAAAGCTAGGATAGCAACTGTTGCATGCCACCATGTTAAATAGCCGTGGTGTGATAACACCATAAGACACGCTTATAAGACCGGGCATCTGATGTTCTGTCAAAGAAGCCACATCCATGAAAAAAAAACACACAAAATGGTTTGTCCACAATTCAGACAGTATTTAAAATTAAGTCAAGAATGTCATAAATATAGTGCTACAACACAGAAATAATAAGAATTCTTGAGTCTGAGTTTGGCAAAATCAAAGAAATGTTTGAGAACCGCAAAATGCATTGAAGTCAATCCGGAAGGAGGAACTGAACTAGTTCTGAGTGTATTGTAATGTTGTAATGGTGTTTTCTGTGTCCCAGAGGGCTAGTAAACTGCTTGCCATCTATGATAAACCAATTATTGTGGCCAATAATGTTATTTGAGCTGTGAGCCAATAGTGCTAACCACTGTGCCTCAAATAAACAAATGACAGAGATAGATGGATAATCACAAAGTGCAGCAAATAGCCACAAACTAGTAATATGTAAATACATATCATTACGCTAACAGAGTTCCAGTCTTGGGGCACAGATTGGCTGTGCAATGAATCGGCGGCATGGGACTGGCTTATTCCATTGGTTAAAGTTATGGGTGGAGTGATGCCTCTGAGGCTAAGGAGCTGCACTGATAACTGGTAGATTTCTAGTTCAAACCCCTGTTACTGCCAGAAGAGATCCTACCCTACTAGGCCCTTGAGCAATTGCTCTAGGGGTGCTGTATAATGGCTGACCCTCTCCCCTCTCACAAGGGGTATGTGAAAACTAACAAATTCCTAATACAAGAAATTGTATAAGTTGAAATAACAAAAAAGTACAGCTGTAATGACTTTTTTTGTTTCCGATTTATCTGTGCTGATCCTTTACACTTTTTTCTTCAATCAAGAAATTAAGCATTTTAAATAGTAATGTATTTTATTATAATTATTTATCTTTTCATTATATTGTAATTATTATTTCATAGGGTCTCACACTGACTGGAGGGTAGGAGGATGAATCCTTTAAGTCTTGTGGTTAATGGTTAATTGTCCTTGCAAATTAGCTATGTGGTGCTGCAGTGCCAACACACAGGGATTAGTGTTAGATATCCGGTGGCACTACTACTAATAATAATATTTTCTTTTTTTTTTTAACACATCCATCATCCATCCATTTTCCAACCCGCTGAATCCGAACACAGGGTCACGGGGGTCTGCTGGAGCCAATCCCAGCCAACACAGGGTACAAGGCAGGAACCAATCCTGCCAGGGTGCCAACCCACCACAGGACACACACAAACACACACACACACCAAGCACACACTAGGGCCAATTTAGAATCGCCAATCCACCTAACCTGTATGTCCATGGATTGTGGGAGGAAACCGGAGGAAACCCACACAGACACGGGGAGAACATGCAAACTCCACGCAGGGAGGACCCGGGAAGCGAACCTGGGTCTCCTAACTGCGAGGCAGCAGCGCTACCACTGCACCACCGTGCCGCCCTTTTTTAACACATATGGTTGCAAATCTGGATTGGGTTATGACATCATGCATGCATGAAGCAGATAAGGCAGTGATCTTACAGTAAGTGTCTGTGAAAGTTCTGTACATGGCTGCTACAGCTCTGTGAAGTCACACTTGCCTTGTAAATCATCATGCCCGCATGGCAAATTCCCAGGAAAATATTTGAGGAACAAGGCCTCCAGTGAACACAGCATATTCTCTGCAAATAACACATTGGAAATTTCACCAAACAATGCTACTGACAAGCATCAAGGACAATTATAAAGGAATGCACACTTTTGTCTGGACAGTTTACATTGTTCTATATATTAAATGTTTTTTTGGCTTTGTTACTAGATTCAAACACATTTTTAAAAATAAAAACCTGTATACCTAATGCATTTAAAAAATGTTATGCAGGATTGGAAAAAGAAAGACACTGAGACCATTATGCTTAAAGAAGAACAGAGTGGAGCAGTAAAAGTAGCTGATTGCTTCAGTTACACAGTTGGACCGAGTGGACATGTTTGTTGTTTTAAAGGTGATGGACATGGGGAGCAGCCTAATTTTAATAAAACAATAAATATGAAATAGTGAAATGTCGACTCTATGTGGTGCCACATGTGGTGCTTGTTACAATTCATGCAATTATGCAAAACTGATTACGTGGGTGGTACTTTGGATACTTTTAGTCCAACAAAACTAATTTAACGTTGAAAGTCATCATCTGTAATAAAAGAGGAGTAAAACAGATATGTCAGTATGATTAACACTAGAAAAGGTTACTTTATACTTATATGACATGGTGAAAATATAATTATTGTTTCTATATTAAAGTATTTATGTTTCTTTTTTTCTGCAAGCCCGGCATACGTAACACCTGCAATGGAAGATGAAAGGTATACATTTGGCCACTTGTTTAAAAAAAGTTAAGAAATTAAAATGTTAATTTTCATCCACTTTGTTCCTATCAGTGGAGTTTACTACTGTATCTTTGACATTTGTTTAATATGTTCATTTTTATACCAAGTTATTCAGATATATTGCTGCAGGACCAAACCTGGCAGTATCAGCACAAAGCAGAAACCAAATCAAAGAATAATGCCAAACATTCCAAGGCACATGGCTCAAAAATTAATTTTTCATTTTTTCTACAATACTTTTGAAAGGGCTCATTTGTAGCCCTTTCTTTTTCTTAAACATATTTTAATATGCTAGTAGTCATTCCCTTCAAATACCCTTCATTTGAGTGTGCTGTTACTCTGCTTTCTTGAATTTTCTTGCTAGGAAAAATATGACAAAAGCCATTTTGTTTAAATAAAAAAGGAGTTTGTCTATTCCATTTATGGCAAGGGTTGAATTAGAGCCCAGGGGCCTCATGTATAACGCCGTGCGTATAATTCGCACTATAACATGGTGTAAGCACAAAAGCCGAAATGTGCTTACGCACAGAAAAATCCAGATGCAGGAATCTGTGCGTACTCCAACTCCCACGTTTTTCCTCTACATAAATCCCGGTCTGCGTGAAAAGTAACGCTCGTGCACGCGCTTCATGCAACGCCCCAACTCCTCCCAGAATTACACCTCTTTGAATATGCAAATCAATATAAATCGCCCTTAAGCTCAGCCTTCTATGAAAAGACAATGGGAAAAGCACGGGGGAAAATATAAGAATTTCAGCGAATACCAAGTGGAGGCAAAGGAAAAACATACTACTAAATTTCCACTTTAATCAAGTAGTTTATTTTGTCATTAAAGTAGAACATCATAAACTTCATCTTAATATCGTTTAATTAACCAGTTTCTCAAATCACATCGTAATTAAAGTATAGCACATTAAATGCTTTGTTTTGTATTTGATCTTCTTTGTGCTCTGTGTGTGAATCACTACTTGCTTCTTAAACCGGCTCTCTTCCTCTGACAGGACACAGAATCCATTACATTCGTGATATTACAGCTCTCTGAATAACTAAAATACTGAGATGTATACGTGATATCATTTTCATGATGATAGTTAAAGCAAGTTATTAAGCATGGGAACATGGCGAAGTGATTGTGTGTGACCTTTGATGAAATTATTTATTGCAACAGTACTCATGGGCGGCTCTAGGCAGAGAAAGAATCGGTGGCTCCTTCGCCTGCCAATGTCAATATGTTAATTTTTGCACGGTGGATGGCCACGTCCGTTGCGGACACTGCATAGCCACCTCGTGCTCATTGCACAAGCGTTTAACTTTTGTCGAAATTTGCCTCTGCGTTTTTAGCTGTGTCATTATTTTCTCTTTCTTTTTTATATTCAATATATATTGGCGTAGCCGCCCCTGCAGTCCTTGCTGTTCTTTCTCCAAGTAACTGATCGCCATACAATCAGCTCTGTAATAGACGTTAAGCCATCTGTAAGCTTAGAGCGCCGATTCTTCAAAACGTTTAAGGAACATTGAAATATCTTCGTAGTACATGTTTAATTATTCTATCCTTCACGCCAGTCCCAGTGAAGAATATAGATTATTTAAATGAAGCTAAAGTTTTATCTGTATAATATAATAAACATATTTTGCTGCATTTCATCTTAAAAATGATATCGTCATCATATGTAGATACGCGCTTTATAAAGTGGCTCAGGTTGTGCAATATTATAACTGTAGTGCAAGTTTACAGAGAGGTGATTGTACTTATAAGTACAAACAGTTCTACAAGGAGCACTTGATTGAGTGCGTTTATAGTTCTTGGGATGAAACGGTTTCTGAACCGCGAGGTCCGTACAGGAAAGGCTTTGAAACGTTTTGCCGTGGCTGAGGTAACGTGTGCTTGAAGCTGTATACCGATAATTCTCTTTCCGATCAGCTGCTGCTGTGATTCACACTCAGATACAGTGATATACAGTAAATACTCCGAGTGGTGCAGTGACAGTAATATGGAAAAAGATGATCCACTGTGGCAAACGGGAGCAGCTGAAAGAAGAAGAAGGTGCTGCTAGAGTAACAACGCTAAAGCAGTTATGGTATTTGGAATACTATGGCTACTCCCTGGATCATTATATTGTTACAAGTTAATTACAATCAGATGCATTACACTAATAAACAATATGCGGTTAGTTTCAGTGTATTTATAAAGCCGTGTCAGGAAAATAAGGAGTAACCACACAGGAACAGAATCATTGCTTTGACGCTGGGTGCTGCCAGTCTGCAAAACCGAGTGGAGAACTTGCGTACGACAAGGTATGAGGTACCGTGGAAAAGTGCGTGGCTTTACGCCAAGTGTAAGTTTTATATATCGCGATTTGAGACTCTCAGGTTGAAGTACAGAAAGAATGCAATCCATATGATATTTA
Source organism: Polypterus senegalus (assembly GCF_016835505.1). Lineage (NCBI taxonomy): Eukaryota > Metazoa > Chordata > Cladistia > Polypteriformes > Polypteridae > Polypterus > Polypterus senegalus. The sequence continues at coordinate 149,754,625 of NC_053158.1, forward strand.
TTTAGATTTTCTCCCTATTGTGATGCTTTTTCACAGAATTCAGAGCTGAAAAGTTTCTCAATAAACAATATGATTCGCCAGAACTATATTTTCGATCCTCACCTCTACAAGGTTTAACTTTTACCTAACTAATCTAAAATGGTAAGTAAGTACATGTCCCCCATTAACACATACAGTACATTAGAAGGTGCAATTTTTTCACAGGCTCGTTTCTGCATTTTCTTACCAGGCTTTTTAAACCTGTTCTTTGAAACATCTGAGAGAAGAGCAACAACCAGGTAGCAATCATACATCAGTGCTGCATCAAGGATCCGGCATTTTGTGTTCAAATCACATGCCAGGTTAGCGTATGTATCATCTAGGTTTTTCTTCAGGCATTATGGATTTTCTCCTACATTTCAAAAATGGGTGTGCTAGTTTAATTAAATACAAATGAAAGAAAGCTCACTTTAATCTAATTAGTTTTGATCACAACAAATGTGTCCATTCCATTTTAGAATATGTTTGTAGAATAATCTATACTTTATCACTTTTCACACTTGCTCTGCTTTACTCAATGACATATCAAAGGCATGTAGGTATGCACAGGACAATTGTTTTTCATTTAATCACTTTTCACGATTCATCCCACACTTTTTCAATGAGCTGTAAGAGTGCTAACAAATTTGACCACATTTGTTAGTAAATTATTACATTTACAGGATAAGTGAATTGGTTAGTTTTCTGACTTCAAAATTTAAAAAATTCACTTATAACTTCCTATTTATATATGTTTTTTTTCCATAATCAACTCTGCAAGTAATCCCTATTGATCAAAATAGATTAATCAGTACCAAAAAATGACATTCTAGTTAAACCTATTACTAGTACTTTGTTCTAATTTTTTTCACTCAACTTCACTAAATACTTGCTATACTTTAGGTGTGAATATTTGAACCAGTCATTTGAAATTTACATCTGTTACACATTTAAATGGCAAAATAATAATATCAATAAGTAACAATAATTCAAATCACTTTACCACTCTTTGTAAAAAAACAGTATAATTAAAATACATGTATAAGCTTACTTTTTGCTGAAAGAATGAGGATTTATTGTTTTATTACTAATTTCCTGAATGTAAAATAAATAATGTATAGTCTTCTGTTATGTTGTGGCACACCAATATATACACTTTTGTTTATTTCTTTATTTGTTTGTTGACTTATTCTATATTCTTTGCACATTTTGACAATTATATGTTTTAAGTAATTATAAAGTAAAATTCACCAGGCTATACCAAATACATTTTTAATAATAAGCAGTACTCATGTCATGTACTTAATATTTGCTCTTATGTGACTGTTTGTGGGAGCACTGGGATTTGCTTGTTAATTATTCGTTCTGAATTTATTAGTAGAACCCTCTGTACAGAAAGCATGTTTAATCACTATCTGAACTAAAAAAAAATTAAGGTCCCTTTTGTACAGATGGTTACAAAGTATTAGCAGATGGCATGTCATAGTGATTATTTACAGAAATGTCTGTTGAATATTTTGAAGCAAAATAAAAATTAATATTCTTATCACATTGTGTGCCAGTTAAATGTTATGGCTGTTGCATTTCACTCAAGTACTGTTTAATTTGGTCAGGGTTTACTGTTTGGCTTAAATTGCCTCCTTAACTCTGCTACTGAGTGAAGTTTGCATTAGTGAATATATAGTGATTTTGGGATAAAGACAAGTACAAAACCTTTCTTAAGAAGTAGCAAACTTAATATTATTTTTAATTTTGCATGTCTTTCTGCATGGCAGTTGTTTCATATCTAACCACCACATAGAAAAATACATTATCCCAGTTATTCCTTTAACTTTCTGACTGACTTGTTCATTTCTGTTTAGGTAAATCTAATAAATCAATATATATACACAATATATACTTGACATTGTACCATACTAGTACTGTATCAAGACCAGACTACACACATATGATAATTAGTTCTGTGTAGTACCAAACTAAATGTTGCAGTGAACAACAGAAGAAGATCAAGCCTAAGTTTAACTACTCTGCAGCTGGTCCTATTGTGGTCTGGTTTTTATTATTTGCACAGTCAGCTGAGCACATCATTGCTTGTCATTAACAAATTGCCCCAATGCTTTCTCCACAAATTTAAAGGGACAGAAAAAAGTATATATTTAAACTTCAATCCTCATTGCACATCCTTGGAAACATTACATTAAATGATATCAAAATGATAGTTTTTGGCAGGTGTACTGTAGGTTTATTGTAAAATTCACTTTGTGGTTTATGAAAAGACATTGCAATTCTCATCTCATTACAAATTATTAGAATATTTTCTCTTTTTTGGAGGAGATCCCCAGATTGTGTAATGAAACAGCCTATGTCTCCATTGGAAATTTCAGTCAGGCAGTTAAGTTAAAACCCCTGCTGTCTGGGTCTGGACCCAAAGAATAGCATTCGCAGCTTGAACTCAAATTCAAATGTCAGGTTAAGGCCTTGTTCACATGGGCGTTAAGTTTTTGGATAAACGAACTTGCTCTGAACGTCCTAGACGTTTATGTTGCATTTTGTGGTGGCGTTCGATTGACTTCTACACCGGCGTTCGTTTGTCTCTGTCTAACGCCAGCCTGCAGCCCAAATTGTAGTTTGTGTGTTAACCTGTGGAGGCAGTGTCGGGAACTGGATATGAAAGCCCTTGTCGTTTTATTTGAGGTGCCTCCTTTCAATATGGACCATTTTGCTATGTTAGATATTAATCTTCTTGTTTTAAAAATACTCGTAATATGGCGACGTAGGGAGAGAAAAAATCGCCGCTACTGGGTTCATCTTCTGACTGCACAATGTCGGGTAAAAGGAAGTTTTTTTGTGCTTTATGAAGAAATGCGAAAATTTCCGCGCAAGTTTTTAAATTACTGTCGGATGTCGGTTTCCACTTTTGATTGTCTGCTGCAGCTGGTGCAATGCCACATTGCACGCCGATCAACCAATATGCGACTTGGTGTTAGCCCCAAAGAGAGACTACTTGTCACTTTGAGGTAAGGAAACAGTAGTCGAGGTTGCGCTTACCCCGGTGTTATGCACTGAAATGCCCCCGCCATGGATTGCCCCCCCTACATAATCGTTATCAAATATTATATCTATCCATCCATCCATGCATTTTCTAACCCGCTGAATCCGAACACAGGGTCACGGGGGTCTACTGGAGCCAATCCCAGCCAACACAGGGCACAAGGCAGGAACCAATCCTGGGCAGGGTGCCAACCCACCGCAGGACACACACAAACCAAGCACACACTAGGGCCAATTTAGAATCACCAATCCACCTAACCTGCATGTCTTTGGATTGTGGGAGGAAACCAGAGCGCCGGAGGAAACCCACGCAGACACGGGGAGAACATGCAAACTCCACGCAGGGAGGACCCGGGAAGTGAACCCGGGTCTCCTAACTGCGAGGCAGCAGCGCTACCACTGCGCCACCGTGCCGCCCATCAAATATTATATTAGAACATAAATTAATAGGTTCATGGTTTACAAATTACATGAGACAATAAAATAAGCAATATGAAAATATACATGTTGTATATGAAAACATAAAAATATCAATATGTTTTCATATACAACATGTAAACTTATATATATCCGGTCCTCCGAAGCGTAAAATAAACGCGCAGAAAATAAACTAGAAGCGGTTTCCTTGCGTTTGTTGGGTTTTGAATGCCAAGAAAAAGCTGCATGCAACGTTTTTTTGATGCCGTATAAACGCGCTGCCGGACAAACGCACGTCACCAAAGCCCGTGTGAACACTCTCATTGACTCCTACGTGTAGAAAACACTCGGCGCTTGATCCGTGCTCACCAGACGCTACAAACGCAAAAAAAAACGCTCGATTTTAATGCCCGTGTGAACAAGGCCTTATAGTCTGCATGAGCTCATAAATTTAGCAAGGGATATTAAAACAGCAAAACTTTTCTAAAGGCTCAGAAATAGTTTTAACCCGAACAGAGGGTTGTTGAAAAAAAATATAAAAATAGAATATGAAAATCAAACCAGGACAAAAAAGAACAAAAATAGGTTTTGCCTAAGAGGCAAAAACTAACAAAACATGGCCATCCAATAACCCATAACCAAAAGCAGTTCCTTAATGAAAGCAGGGGTCAAAAGCCAGGAAATCCTATAATAACAAGAATAAAAAAATAAACACATTAGTCAAAAACAATAAAATAACAAAACTGCAGTTAGAACTGAGTCTTATCCTCAAAACTTTGCTGGGGCCAGTAAACCTGCTGTATGATTAGATGGCCTACCTCTTTAGTCTCTCTATGTGGGAGACAGGGCAGATAACAATAAATAGCACACTATTTACAAAGTACAATAGGTACTGAATAAAACCAAAAATATCATCAATAACACAATAAACAAAATTATATGTAAGTGATAACAGAAAGGTTAAAACAACATAATTGAGCCAGGCATGTAACTGTGGGTAATACACAGCAGTTATTCATTAATTAACTAACACTTAACAATTATTAATTAATTAATAACTCCAGGCTTTAGTCAGACAAAACAAATACAATGGGACCTGGCATTAAACTCCACTAACCGAACCTATTGTTATCTTGAGAAAGGAGAAAAACATAAAGGCAAAAAAAAAAAGTCTTAAAGGCTTACTTCACTCACCTGACCCATTGTAATCAATGTAAGGACCTATCTATGTGAAATGGCTACTTATGAGCATAACAAATTACTCTTATGCAGGAAAGCTGCGAAGAAATATTAAAGGATAATTTCAGTATTTCTTCAACATCATTATTTATTCAACATAAAATTGTGATCTACACTGAAGTGGGTTTTTTTTATAAATTTTAAAAATATCTGTCTGTTGTTGCACCTTACAATACGGCTTACGGTAACCAGGATTCAAACATGAAAAAAGGGCTTAAACTTGTGGAATATGTCTAGTTTGAAGCAGCAAAAGTTTCGGTTTAAGAAAATGTGCCTCACACATTTATCGGGCATTTTTTGTGATAACAAAAGGACAATGGAAATAATTATTTTATCACTTATTCTCATAACTATTTTCCTTCAAGTAAGAATGCATTTTCTCTTCACATGTTTGCTCACAGCCACCATTGTGGGTGTAGTTTAGAACTAAAAAAGGAAGCTGATTAGCACAAAACTAAACACATGTCTGAAGCTGCTTAAGGCAATTTTGCCTTTTGAGAAAATGGTTCAAAAACACACACATACAGGATGTGAACATAAATTTAGAAAACAAAGCGTTTACAACTTTCATCGACTACCATAACGGAACCTCAATACTTTAAACTTATGGCTTGTAGAGTTTAGGTTTTATGTGAGCACTCTCATGGAAGAACTACTGAAAGCAGACCTGCAAGTATGAAGCACTCATTTCTCCATGGACTTGCAGACAAAAAGGAAAACAAAATGTGTTCCTGACTGAGTTTTATTCCCTGCCTTAAGCCCTATTGTAAGGTGTAAGAACAGAAAAGGTATTTTAAAATTTATACAAAAAATGCTTCACTTTAGAACACAATTTTATATAGCAAATTACTATATACCATGATTGTGAAAACATAGCTTTGACATGAAAAATACCAAACTTACCCTCTAAACAGAAAAATTAACACAAAATGCAAAAGCACAAAAAAAATTGGAATGAGAGAGTCTTGATATCCCAAAAAATTAACGTCTTAGTATGTTTTCAGGCCTGATTTTATAACCAGGAAAATGAGCACTTTGACACCGTACACTGACCCTTAGAATTATGCATATTGTATATCATGGACACACCATGTGTGAATTTCCCCTTGGGGATTAATAAAGTATATATCTATCTCATGAGCGTCTGTCCAGTTTGGATTATCAGAAAGTTGTAGGAGGTAGCCACACAACAAAATAGCAATAGAAACAAAAAGTTAACAATATATATACAAAAAATAAATCCAATATGCACTGATGTGGCCACGGACCCAGACATATACTGATATTTTTTCCTATCCTGTTACCTGTCAATCTTATCTTAAAACATTAACAGTAAATTCTTTAAAAAAAGTTTATCAATATTTATGCTGTATGTTTATTTAACTGTATGAATTAAATATTTTTTTGCATTTCTTTATTTTATTGTTTTGATACATTCTGTTTTTTTGTTTTTTACATTATATTTTAGTCCAGTAATACTTTACTATACCAGAGGACATTTTTTGCAGTAAGGATATACACATAAGTGCAATGTAGGTATTTTTTTAATGCTGTAATAATTCAGTGGTTCAGTACATTATCATTTGCAACATCTGCTAAAAGTTAACCAGGGCCACTATCTCCACTGAAATAAATTCAAAAATACATTGTGGTTCCTCCTCCAGACCGCGAGGGGGCGTCCGCCCTGGTTATGTTGGGGGCCTCGGGTGAAGGGCTTAGAAGCCCAGCCCTGTAGGGACCCGTGGCCACCGCCAGGCGACGCCCCAGTGCCTGAATATCCCGGTAGCCCAGCACTTCCGCCACACCAGGAAGTGCTGGGGGAAAGACGACAGGGGACAGCCGGCACTTCTGCCACACTGGGGCGTGGCTACGGAGAAATGCCGGGAAGCAGCTAGAGCCCATCCGGGTTCCCATTTAAGGGGTCGCCTCCCTCCAGTCTTCGGCGGATGTCGGGTGGAAGAGGACAGAGCTAGAGAAAGGACTGGAGGCGGCCAGGAGAGAGAGGCACGAAGGACTGTGTGGCCTGGACTTTGGGGGAACGGTGCAAGAGGCACTGGGACGTGCACTGAACTGTAAATAAATGGGTGTGTTGGGTGAGAAACCGTTGTCCGTCTGTCTGTGTCCGGGCCAGCGTCCACAACATGTTATTCCCCTTTTTGGAAAAATGGTAACTTAGGAACATCCCTGGCTAAAAAATAGTCTTTGCTAAGAAGCTCCTATGATGAAAGATCTAAACTATCCATTGTGGCCCAAAGGGGGCGCTCAAGGTTCCCAGCATCTGACACATGCAGGTATAGGCACAAGTTCAGCACAAGTACAGGCTTTTTATTTTGCTGTGGAAAACTCTTCCCAATAGTTTCCCACACAAGCACAGTACAAAGAATCACAAATAAAGCACACAACACTTTGTCTTCATCTCTTTGTCTTTTTCTTCTGTCACTGTCCATCTCTTTCCATCTCCTCCTTCCTCCAGCAAGCTTTGTCCCTTTATTTCCCAACTTAGGTTCATGGAGCAGTGGTAGCTGGCTTAATTTACGTAATACCCAGGAGTACTTTCAATGTCTCGTAAGCTTGGTTTGGAAGCACTTCCAGGAAAGGTGGCAGCCCGATGAAGCAGGGCTCTGCAGTCACGGCAGCACCCGATGGCAACACCCCCAGAGCCCAAGAGGGCTGAGCCACAAAACTCCAAACCCGAACATGCTCTGTTGGAATCTGGGGTGCTGTAGCAATCCAGGGGGACTGCCCTCTAGTGATCTGGGGGAGATAATGCCCTGAGCATGTTTTCTCCCCTGGTCCTTTCATCAAGATGTCATCCCAGCCGGGCAAAAGAAAGCACGTAAATATTGGATTGTAATTCGGTTATATGCTAGCAACACATACACATAGAAAGCCTTACGTATCCTCTAATATTATTGCCCATTATTAATAATTAATTCATAATCAATAATAAATAACCATAACAAGTACTTTTTGTTATATTTATATTACCGTTTGCTTGAAATGATTCATTTCAGTGCTGCAAGTTTGTATAGTCCAAGATATTTCAGACTTAAAAAAGGTGCTGAGCCTCTTTATCAGAAAGCCAACTGCCTATATCCCTTGCATTCCAGATTTGACATTTAATTAGAGTTGCTGAAAAAGACCAAGATTCTTTTGCTGTTGTACCAGTTTTTAGTAAAAGATTAGCTGACATCTCTACAGACCTTTCCAGATGAATAGACACCTGGAAGGACATTAATCTTGGGCCTGTAACTTGACCCCTTGTTTTTTCTGAGGCTCACAAGCAGGTACCTTTGAGCAAACAGACCGAAATCTTGAAGCAGACTCTGATCCATTCAGCAGACGTTACAACTGCAGTACTTGAGTGTTAATCAATAATGTTTAATAAATGCTGTTGACTGAATGCAATTTCTTCAGATATGGACAATATTTACTTAGTTTGGTATTACCAGAAATATCTGTAATGATCCAGTCAGTAGAATAAAGAAAAAGAAAAAACAAGTTTTTCTTTTAGGCTTGCTGAATCATTGAATTTATATGTGGATTATACAGGTGTATATACAGTAGAGGGAAACAAACAACATTCAGAAATTAAAGCAATAGTTGTAAAGGAAAAGTCCTAAAGAAAGCATGGATCAAAACTAAGAGTGTTAAAAGTACTGACATTGTAATAAAGGTACAGCCCCAGAATCCAGAGCATGGCACATGACATAGTCAAAGCCAGATACAGTAACCTTTACAACTGAACCATTCATCTGTTATTTTGCACAGCCATTTCTTTGTGTTTTTATACTATTTGGTGCATTTTGGACACTTACTCAGTCCAGATTTCTTATGTCCTTGAAAAGCAAAGCAAAATCCTCAAAAAAGACATTTTTATTTTTACACTTAAACAAAAAAGTATATTAATTACATAATAAAACATAACCAAATTTAGTATTTATTCCTTTACTCTTTACTTTTTATTCCACTACCCTGAATAATTTTTGAGTTCAATACTTCCAAAACTGAACCATTTAACAGCCTTGTGTCATAATAGTTCTAACTGTTAATGTCAAAGCAGAAGCACCCAAAGAAAAAGAAAACATATTACAGTTTTGTTAATGTTAAAATCATTTGAGGAATGGCAAGTAAAATATATTTAAACAAGTTAGTTATTAGAATTACACATTTTCTTGAATATAACTGGATTCATTTTAATGGTCAACCAATGACTGATACTTTATGTTAGAATTATCTTTAATTTCAGAATTTGACTTTTTAAGCACATATATTGAAGGGGGAATAAACAGAATGTGAGACTATTAATATAATGTAATATAAGGCACTATATACAGTAGGCGCCTGACCTGGCACATACTTGACACGGGAGGCATGTATAAACCAAAAGACTTTCTTTATTTTCTCTTCAGCTGGAGGGCACGTCTTCCCCGTAATCCCTCCAGCCACAGCACAGTCCCAAGCACTGAAACCACAAAACACTCTTCCCTTCTTCTACCACCACTCCTCCTCAAGCTTAGTCCTCCTCCTCCCGACTCTGGCCATTGAGTGGTGGTTTCTGGTTCCCTTTTATCAGGCACCCAGAAGTGCTCCAGGTGGTTGATTGCGGGCCTCCCTCTGCACTTCGAGGTGCGGCGAAACCAGTGCCCAAAAAGGGCCAGTTGGCCCTGTTGCAGCACCTCCTGGCGGTGCCTGCAGAACCCCACAGAGCTGCACAGAACTCCAACCCCCATGAAGCCCTGGGGAAGTCCGAGGCACCGCTGCAACCCAGGGTTGCTGGCACTTTGCGTCCAGGGGGAGATACTGGCCTTCCCATTCTTGTCCCCCTGGCAGATGTGGTGAAGGGGCGTCCCGGCCAGGCATGGGCCCCGGCCATCTGTCACAATAAGTGAAATTTTCATACAAAATTTTGATAGTATTAGGACTCTACTCAATACAAATTGCATCAGAGACTCTGGATTGTATTAATCATACAAAAGGTAATTTATTATAATGGCAGAGCATTTATTTTTCATATACTCTTCATGTTGGGTGTATTTATTGAGAGTATAGCTAAAATAATCAATGTTTACTATGCATTACATTGTAAGAATGACACCTTTTATTGGCTAACTGAACAGATTATAATATGCAAGCTTTCGAGGCAACTCAGGCCACTACTTCAGCCAGGACAACTTGCCTGAAAAAGAGGCCTGAACTGCCTCTAAAGCCTGCATGTTGTAATCTGTTCAGTTAGCCAATAAAAGATGTAATTTTGCTTGACTTCTCATTGCATGCATAATGGCTAACACCCTACTACTACAGTACGTAAATACAAGTAAGTAAATACACCACAGATATAGAGTGAAGAATCAATTTCACATAGTCAGTCTGTCATTTTCTAACCCACTTAGTCCTGAATAGTGCTGTGAGGCTCTGCTGAAGCCTATCCCAGCCAGTATAGTGAACATGGTAGGAACAAACCCTGGATAGGGCACCAGTCCATCACAAGGCAAAAACACCCATATTCACACATCCCAAACACACCCTAGGGCCAAAGTTATGACTGGCAATTCATCCAACCTGCACGTTTTTGGACTGTGAGAGGAAAGCACACAGACACGGAGAGAACATGCAAACTCCACGCTGGGAGGACCCAGGATGCAAACCCTGGTCTCCTTACTGCGAGTAAGCAGCGCTAACACTGTACCACCATGCCACCAGACTTACATATTGTTAAAGAAAATATTTTGCAGTTTAAATGTTACTTTTAGACAAGAAAACTACACAGGAATGCACTCCACAGTAAACACTGAAAAAAGTATAACATTGATGTTATTCATTCAACGTAAATTGTCTCTTTCAAGCAATTTAAGATTAGTCATTTAGTGTTGTAGCTTGAAATATTTTGTTTCAGATCTCAATCAAAGTAAAAAAAAATGTTTGTATCAAAGTAAGTTATGGTGGAGGGAATAAACGTAAAAATCCTATTTCAGTTAACTTAATATTTTAGGTTGTTCGTGTGCTGTGGGACCATTTGTATATTCTTCCGGTCAAACTTTCCAGCGTGATGGCTTTCCAACTGCCAAAAAAGAATAACTTAAAAAATAGATTTACTTCATTATAAAACGAATTGCACCCTATCACTCTAAATGATTTGCCTCAACTTAAAAATTGTGGGATCAATAAGCTAAAAAGGATTATATTGGTTCAGATTGAAAATATTAAGTGTGAATCATCACCTTATTTTGTTCAGTGTACTAGATGTTAAGAAACACTCTTAACTCTTGATCAGATCTAATTCTAGTCAATGTCTTATACTTTTCCACAAGTTGTTTGATAACTTCGTTTACCAAAAATTAAGTTAACATAGTATTACTTTCTGATAACCTTTTAATCCATCTTAGAGTTACAGAGAAGTTATAGACTATCCTGGCAGCACTGTCGTTATGGCAGTTCATTGCAGAACCCATTCTGTTTTCTTTATCAAGTTTTTATTTTCTGTTCAAACTTAATTTAATACTTACTGTATTAGTTTTGATTATTTTGAGGACTGAATGTGATCTGGTTTGTCCCTTAAAGTAGCTACTTTACATTTTATAAATGGATTTTAAATTTCCAAATAATTTATTTGTGTCATTGTTAATTCTTGGCTACTTTTAGGATAAGCTGTGAACTCAGGAGGTGTCACAACGAGAGCAAAGATGACCTGAAGGCAACCTTATGTGTGCAAAACTCAAAAACAATAAGAGACCTTGAGAAACTTATAGCAGGAGATTTTCTTCCAGTGGAGAGGGTGCAGAAATGAAGCAAGAATAAAAGCAAGGCAGAATGGATTCAGAAATGGTCTGCTATAATGGGAAGATTTGATAGATTTCAAATGAGATGAACTTCCAGCTCTCATAAAGAATCACAGTGTGTTCAAGTACTGTGGCATTTTGTGTATTACAGAGAGCAGGCATAAACCTGATATTTCTGACACTATTTTAATGCTAGATGAATTTCAACTTATTTGTGCAGAGAGAGACCCAGTGAGCTGAGGAAAGAAAGGCAGGAGGGGGACTGTTCATCTGTGTGAATGAGGAATGATCTAACAGGAAACATGTTACAATTAAAACTAACATTTGCAATCAAAACATTGAAATATTCACTGTAGGAATTTATCCACTTTATTTGCCTAGGCAGGTTAATGGCATCATCTTGATTGAATGATAATGTTTTATATTCCTCCTCCTGCAAATGGGGACTTGGCAACAGAAATTATTAAATTTGTTACCAAAGCTCGAATGATGAATCATTCACACCCTTCATTTATAATATGTGGTGATCAGTGTTGTGCATGAACTAGTTCAATAGAGTGTGTTCATTGAACAAGCATATTTTTCTAAGAATGGTGAACTTAATATAACGTATTTGCAAGTGAAGAACTTGAACGTGAGCTAGTTCAGTTTTATGTGACATTCTGGATCTGGTTTAGGTCCAGATTAAATGTTTTGCCTTACCTTGTAATGTAGGGGTGGAGCCGAATCCAAATATGGTACTCAGATAAGCACAAATAGTGGAGTTTTACAAATATTTATTTTTGCCATTTATTTGTATTCAGAAAAAATAACGTAAAATCAAATAGGCACTGTCTGTGTCTGACTGCTTGTGCTTAAGCTGCACCTCCTGTTGACACAAGCATGCAGTGAAGCTCTGCTTTTGCTTTTAGGAAAACGTTGTACTTCGCAAGGCCACTTTACATATTTCCCCGTTGGACATGTAATATGTGATGCGAATTTTGATCAGCAGAAAAAGGTTAGTTCACCTACACGCTGGTTCAACAGTCACCATTTGTGTCACATTGTTGTAAATAGAGCGGTAATTTATATGTATACTTGCATCTATTTCATTTCTTTTTTAACTGGGAGGATATTAGCCTATATACTTATACGTGTTTGTTGTTGGGTATAACTCAATAAAGTGTATTTAAATAAAAAAGTCTTCATAATTATTGTATTTTATTCAAGAACACTGTAATAGCCTAATATAAAGCATGCAAAATTGAACAAAGTAAACTCATGGGTCATTTATTCTCACTCCTTAAAAAATACAAAATGAACTGGACATGATCTAATTCGAAATCGAAATGGTGAACTATGAACATAATTTTATTCATTTTAATCTGTATGAACTGTACTTTGAGCTAGTTTTTGTGAGGTGTGAAATTGCACAATACTGGTGGTGATTTCAATCATGTGACTTTGGAAGGAACAATGAAAAACTTCCATCAGTATGTGTCATGTCTCATTTTAGAAAAGAACAAGCTGGACCTGTTTCATTCAAATATTAAAGATGCTTCAAATGTAAACCTATGGCTGCAGTGGGTAGATCTGACCATAGTGTGATCCATCTTTCTTCCACCTACAAGTTTGTTATTAGACAACAACTTGTTGCCAGTAGAATACTGAGGAAATGGACCCTGGAAGCTGAAATGGCTCTAAGTGACTATTTCCAAAGGACAGACTGGGAAACAATGTGCAAATCACATGCCAAAGATATTGAGGAACTCAGTAACTGCATTACAGATTATATTAATTTCTGTGCAGAAACTATTGTTCCTTTAAAATCAGTGTGCAGCTCTACAAGCAAAAGGCCTGGGATTTATAATGGGTTAAAAAGTCTCCTGAATGATGAGACAAGAGCTTTTAAATCTGGTGATAAAGACACTGTGAAAGACTTATAGAGAGTGTTGAAACTGAGTGAAGGGGCAATTTGCTTACAGAGCTAAAACAGAAAATAAACTCACACTGAATAACATTAAGGTCATTTGGAATCGACTAGGCATAAGTACTAGACTCAAACAATGCAGGGCTCAGGTCCAGGAAGGGGATGCGGATAAAGCTGAAGCCCTGAACTGATTTTCTTATATATCTTACTTCCAACCACTCCTTTCTTCCAATGGCCTGTCCCCTGACACTGTCACAAGTGCATTAACAACTCTTTCACATTTATTTCTTGTTCATAACTGTAATGCCCCATACCCAAGTAATAGTAATAGTTTGTGAACCAAGATTAATGGTATACAGATAATAGACACGGACAAAAAAGCAGAGTGGAAAAAAATAGTCTTTATTTACAATGAAACAAAAATATAAAATGTCATCAAAAAGAAAATTACAGAACATCCATACTCCCAATGACACAATCAAAAAGAAAACTATAGCAAAAAAAAAAATAAATTATAAAACACAAAAAAAATAGCACAAAGCTCAGCAGATTTGCTCCTCAATATTACTGACGGTGTCTCTTCACTTGATCCTGCAGGGGCTCCTTGCTGTAGGGTCATCAAAGGCAGAAAAGACACTGCCACCAGTTGATAGCCCTGCTTTATTCGGTGCCAAGATTGTCACAGCTTGCTCTTTCATTGCCATTTCCCTTCCCCTTCTCACTTGCATGTGCACATGCACACGCACAGCCGGAAATGCTACTCTTACCCTACCTCTATTAAGCTTTTCTTCACTTTAAACCTCTTTGCCGAGATCTTTCTTTTACAGCTTCTGTCACAGCTAAAAAATAAACTCATCTATTCGAAGTGCTCACACCTCAACTGTGCCTAGGTGTGCTTCCGCAGTGCTGCTAAGCTACCAGCTTAATTGAGCCCCTCTTTTAATCAGTGCACCAAATCCTTTGCCCTAGAGCAGAGGTCACTAACAGGCGGACCTCGGTCCGCATCCGGACCGCAAAGCTGTCTCATACGGACCTTGACTTACAGCCAAAACAAAAGGTTATCATTTAAACATGATGGGGCGCTTCTATTTTTACCCGGCGCAGCTTTTGTAATCTTTACGGTAATGGTGAGGAAATACACAGTATACGTGCTAAGCCATTTCACGTGATACCTCTCATCCAATCAAGTCTGCGGATTCTAGTCGGTGAACGTTGTTTTACGAATCCATGTACGCAAACAGAGGAGGGATTTTTCAGAGATACGGTCGAAAAGAAGAAAGATAGTGAAACGTGTGTTAGAGGCAAGGTCAGGAACCGAAACGTTCAAAAGAAATGTAGCGATAAAAATAAAGACTACTGAGAGATACTGTGAGACTGTGCTGGATAAAGAAGAGACGAGTGACACGGCGAAAGGGACAGAAATATACGGAGCAAATGGCGCTCTCTAAAAGAAGGAAAGTGGACAGCGAAAATAGGGTATTTAATCCAGAATGGACAAACTCATTTCTGTTCATACTTCCCACTGGAAACACTAAACCTGTGTGTCTCATATGTTCAGAAACCGTGGCACTTGTAAAAAGTGCCAATGTGAAATGACATTATGAGACGAAGCATAAAGATTTTGAACGAACATACCCACTCAAATCTGAAGTGAGATCACAAAAAATCATTAGTCTCAGCAAAAAAGTGTGGCAATGAATATAAGAGGGGAAGAAAATGGGCATTTAAACCTGTTACATTGTTAAGATGTGTTGAAATTTGTTATCTGTGAAATTGGTTGAGACTTGAGTCAAAATGTGAAACAGAAAAGGGGAAATGTTAAGCTTTTTCTCCATTCCTTTTATATTCTTCTGAAGTTTAGCACTTTATTTAAGCATGCACAGTTTTCATAATTTATTTTTGTCTTATTTTGAAGTGCAGCCCTACTTTTGTTTATTAAATTAAAGAAGAAATTATACACTGACAGAACAAAAAAGTACATATTTGCAGTCATACATAAATGTTCAGTTCTGTGTTTAAAAAATAAATATTGTCAAAAGGATTATGAATTGTACTAAACTTATTTGATTTGAAAGTCTAGTATTAATTACATGCAGACGTTGATACAACTACTAGGCTACTTAAATAGACATGATACTAAATAGTTAGACAACATGATCTTCAGACGGACCGGACATTTGCTTCAAGAAATTTTCTCTGACTGGACCTCGATAGATTTTAGTTGAAGACCCCTGCCCTAGAGGTAAGTGCACTGTAGGTTATAACTATTTACATTTAAGGCAAACAAGAGAATAGTAGTTATTTTTTTAATTTCTAATGACATGAACCAAGACTAACCAATCTCTCTCTCATTCTTTCCTGGGGCACGAAGCGGAAGTAGAAGCAGACAACGGCTGACAGTGAGATGAATCGCGTTGTCGTCCAGGCACTAGACAAACAGATTCAGAAACTCCTGTCCAGACCAAGGTACCTCAGGGATTTGAAGGCTCGGCCGCTGGATAAACCATCCTCGACATCTGAGGTCGACGTAACATCAACCCCGCATCATGCCGCTCACTCCCTAGGACAAGTAAGCTTCACCCCCTCGATGAAGACCTCGGCGTGTTTCAGCAATGCAGGCGGGGTTTCAAGGCTAGAACACCATCGGCACAGGCGAGCATCTCGACCCAGAACCGCTTCAATTCTCTCCGTGTCCCCAGTTTGCCTTCAACCCCGGGTGATGTAATCGTGGTGTACGAAACCTCAATATCACATGCCCTAATGGAAAATCTTTTGTTTCTTGTTTTCCCGGTGCTCGAGTCCGAGATGTGATGAGACGTGCGCCGACCGTCTACGAGAAGCACAAGAGGACAGTTGGATCCATTGCTTTACACGCCGGCGTAAACAACATAAGGCACCGACAGTCGGAGGTTCTCAAGGCTGACTTTGCAGCACTAATTAAAGACACAAAGGAGAGGACCCCATCGGCAAAGATCTTCATTTCGGGTCCACTACCTCTTGCCAGATGATCAATGAATACTACATTCGTCTGTTGGGATTAAACAACTGGCTGAAAGGCTTCTGCGAGAATCAAGACATCGGGTTCATCGACAATTGGGACCTCTTTTGGGAAAAGCCGCATTTCTTCAAGCGGGATGGCGGTTTGGCAAATATCTATTCCTGCCGGTTAAAGTGTAAAGATGTCAGTTTTGGTAATTTCAAGTCCTTTGAGTATCTCGCCGTTGTTATTTATGGAGATTCTCACGTTCTAGTATTATCCACGTATAGACCTCCTAAATTTAACGCGTCTTTCTTTGAGGAATTCTCAGACAATGTCATAATGTCAATTTTAATTATGAACTATGACACACTCTTAATAGTCAGCGACTTTAACTTTCATATCGATAATCAGTGTGACCTAAAAGTAAAGGAATTCATGAACCTCCTGGACTCTTTTGATTTGAGACAGCTCGTTAATCAGCCTACACTTAAAGCAGGTCATACGTTACACTTAGTAATTACCAAAGGACTAAAAGTTGATGTGAAGCAGATTATTGATATTGGTCTATCAGACCATTTTTTTCTACTATTTAATATAGAAATAATGATAGAAAACATTCATGTGAAACATATTGTTAAAAAACACTTCGACTCATCAGCAGCTTTAAAACTTACATTCTAAGCAATCAGTCCGTTTATAGTGCCAATTATAATAGCGAGGATAATGTAAATAGTAAGGTGGAAAAATGTAATACTAAAGTGAGAGCTGCTGTTGATATAGAGGCACATGAAAAGACAGTTAAAAAATTTTCTAGCATTGTTATACCGTGGAAGACCTAAAGAGTGTCTGATTTAAATAGAACATACCGTAGAGCTGAGCGTAAATGGAGGAAAACTAAACTGATTATACACTATGAGATATTGTAGGTTAAAATAACAGAATACAATAACACAGTCCGTCTTGAGAGGTGCTATTTCTCTAAGATTATATAAATAACAATGCTAGTAATCCCAGTCTTATTTTCCACGATTGATCATCTGCTAAACCCAGGTAACACAAAGGAATGCCTCCAAAATACTTCCAGTGAAACCTGTGAGGCTATTGCTGTATTTTTCAATCAAAAATTTGATATTAGAAATAATATTGTACATCCCCCCCAACACTGCAGATCCTCCTAAGGCCAAGTACTGCATTATAAACAAATAACATTCTTTCACCAGGATAGATTTGCCTGATTTACATAGAATAATCTCTCAACTGAAACCCTCCACCTGCGTCCTTGACCCAATACCAACAAGTTTTTTCAAAGAAGTATCAGGCGTGCTAATTGATAATATTCTTGACATAGTAAATTCGGCATTAAAGACTGTTGTAGTTAAACCCCTACTCAAGAAAAATAATCTTGACCCCTCTGCTTTTGAAAATTTTAGACCCATCTCTAACCTGCCCTTCTTAAGTAAAATTCTAGACAAGGCAGTCATTATGCAGTTAAATGACCACCTCAATAAACATGCTATTCTTGATAAATTTCAGTCAGGTTTTAGAACAAATCACAGCGCAGAAACTGCACTCATTAAAGTAGTAAATGACTTGCGGGTAAATGCAGACAGAGGCCATTTATCTGTTCTCATCCTCCTAGATCTGAGTGCCGCATTTGACACCATTGATCATAATATTCTTAGAAATCGCTTTAGTCAATGGGTGGGCCTCTCTGGCAGTGTCTTAAATTGGTTTGAATCCTACATGGCAGAGAGAAAATTCTTTGTTAGTTGTGGTAATCACAACTCAAAAACACATGATATTCTATATGGTGTTCCACAAGGCTCTATCCTGGGTCCACTGCTCTTCTCAATCTACATGCTTCCGTTAGGTCAGATTATCTCAGGGCACAACGTGAGTTACCACAGCTATGCTGATGACACATAGCTGTACTTATCAGTACTCTCTCGATTCACTAACACAATGTCTTACTTGTATTTCTGAATGGATGTAATTTTCTCAAGCTAAATAAAGAGAAAACTGAAATTTTAGTGATTGGCAATAATGGATTCAATGAGTTTATCAGAAATAAACTTGATGCATTAGGATTAAAAGTCAAGACAGAAGTAAAAAACTTAGGGGTAACTGTTGACTGTAACCTGAATTTTAAATCGCATATTCATCAGACTACTAGGACAGCATTTATTTACTTAAGAAACATAGCAAAAGTTAGACCTCTTATATCATTGAAAGATGCTGAGAAATTAATTCACGCTTTTGTTTTCAGTCGACTAGATTACTGTAAGCACTCCTCTCAGGACTACCAAAAAAAGACATAAATCGTTTGCAACAAGTGCAGAATGCAGCTGCTAGAATTCTAACTAGGAAAAGTAAATCCGAACACATTTCTCCAGTTTTGATGTCACTACACTGGTTACCTGTGTCATTCAGAATTGACTTTAAAATTCTGCTTATGGTTTATAAAGCCTTAAATAATCTCGCTCTATCTTATACAGTATATCGGAATGTCTGACGCCTATATTCCAAATTGTAACCTCAGATCCTCAAATGAGTGTCTCCTTAGAATTCCAAAAGCAAAACTTAAAAGAAGTGGTGAGGCGGCCTTCTGCTGTTATGCACCTAAAATCTGGAATAGCCTGCCAATAGGAATTCGCCAGGCAAATACAGTAGAGCACTTTAAAACACTGCTGAAAACACTTTACTTTAACATGGCCTTCTCATAAGTTCACTTTAATTTAATCCTGATACTCTGTATGTTCAATTCATTATAATAACTATTCATGGTGGCTCTAAAATCCGTATTAACCCCTACTCTCTCTTCTGTTTCTTTTTCCGGTTTCTTTGTGATGGCGGTCTGTGCCACCACCATCTACTCAAAGCATCATGATGCTTCAACATCGATGGAATAAAAGCCAGAAGTCTACATGACCATCATCTTCAAGTCCTTCCGTGAGAACCCTAAATACAAAAAGGACTGTTTCATTTATGTGAGGTAGAATGCCCAGAGGGGACTGGGCGGTCTCATGGTCTGGAATCCCTGCAGATTTTATTTTTTTCTCCAGCCGTCTGGAGTTTTTTTTTTTTTGTTTTCTTTTTTCTGTCCACCCTGGCCATCGGACCTTCCTCTTATTCTATGTTAATTAATGTTGACTTATTTTATTTTCTTACTGTGTCTTCTATTTTTCTATTCTTCATTATGTAAAGCACTTTGAGCTACATTTTTTGAATGAAAATGTGCTATATAAATGAATGTTGTTGTTCACATATCCCACCCCTTAAAATCCCTGGTTACGCGGTTGGGACAAAATACCTGCTTGTCTTTTACCCACAACCCATGATGACCTGAAACTTAGACAGCTGGGTTATCCTAATAACCCCACCCCTTAAATTCCTATTCCAAAACTCCTGTAGAAATAAAAATGCTGGCACCCCGCAAAACAAAATAAAAAGGTTAAAGAATAAATACACTAACAATGAATTTTTCCCCAGACTCTGTTCTGGCCATTTTTCCACCCCAGTTCTCTTGCTATTATCATCCCAGGAAGGTACTACAGTTAAACTGCCCAGACAAACTAATTAATCCTCCATTCAGGACTCTGTGGGACTCATATTTATGCAGCTAGTTAAGGTGATTGTGCTACATTTTTACAATATTTAAAAATAAAGGTAGTTCTAGATTTGCCAGATAATAGATTTTATTTATAACGCACTTTTCATTAACAAAATCTCAAAGTCCTACAACAAGAACAATAACCACAAAGTTTAAAAGTTTAAAAGACTAGATTAGATTTACAATCTCAGCAGTTATATGCTTTCCTAAATAAAAAAAGTCTTCAAATTTGCTTTAAAAGTGTCCAGGTTTTGTGTAGTTCTCAGTTCAGCTGGGAGCTGATTCCAGAGCTGTGGGGCAGCACAGCAAAAAGCTAGACCCCCCATAGTACGGAGCTTAGTAAGGGGAGTCTGAAGCTGCATGCTGCCAGATGATCTGAGGATCCGATTGGAAGTTTGTAAGTGAATCAAATCTTGAAGGTAAGAAGGTGCCTGGTCATAGATACATTTATGGTTTAACTAGCAAAATACCCGCGCTTCGCAGCGGAGAAGTAGTGTGTTAAAGAAGCAATGAAAAAGAAAACATTTTGAAAATAACGTAACATGATTGTCAATGTAATTGTTTTGTCACTGTTGTGAGTGATGAGTGTTGCTGTCATATATATATATATATTGTCTCCCCAGCCGGGCTGGAGCCCGCCGGGCGCTGGAGGAGGACGTGAGGAGGGCTTGTGCCTCCTCCAGACCGCGAGGGGGCGTCCGTCCTGGTTCTGTTGGGGGCCACGGGTTGAGGGCATGGAAGCCCTTCCCTGTAGGGGCCCGTGGTCACAGCCAGGCGGCGCCCCGATGCCGGTTTATCCCGTGCGGTTGCCGGTCGGGGCTGGAGCCCGGCCGGGGCGCCTTGGAGGACCGGAGGAGGGCGAGTGCCTCCTCCAGACAGAGTGGGGCGTCCGTCCTGGTTAGGCAGGGCCTCGGGTACAGGGCTTTGAAGCCCAGCCCTGTAGGGACCCGTGGCCACCGCCAGGCGCCGCCCCGGTGCCTAATTATCCGGGAGCCCGGCACTTCCGCCACACCAGGAAGTGCCGGGGGGAAGACTTTGTGTGACACCTGGAGAGCTGCCAGGAAGACAGCCGACACTTCCGCCACGCTTGGGCGTGGCTAAGGACGGAACACCTGGGGCTCATCCGGGAGCCTTATTTAGGGCGCCTCCTCCAGACATTGGTGGAAGTCGGGAGGAAGCGGACTGAGCTGGAGAGCGAGGACAGGAGGCTGCCAGGAAGCAAGGCACAGAACTGTGGGCCCTGGACTTGGGGAAATCAGTGCAGAGGCACTGGGGTTTGTGTGAGTGCACGTGACTTTTGTAAATAGCGAACTTGTAAATAAACAGTGTGTTGGGCAGAAATATGTTGTCCGTCTGTCTGTGCCGGGGCCAGCGTTCACAGTGGCATAGTCGGCAGGATGCTCCGCCTGGTGCAAGGCGGGGACCTGCATTCAAACAAATTTCTGTGAACGGCCTGGCGCAGCAGTGGAACCCACACACTGGCACGCTGGAGCGGCCCGTGCACAACCCCGCGGGAGCGTTTCACCCAAGAAACCGCCGCCGGACAGCGGAATGGCTTTCCCCGGGTGCGGAGGAGAACCCGACATCGCCGGAGCGCAGCGGGCTCCAGTCGCGCTGTCGAGACGAACAGCCAGGCCGGCGTGGCAACACAGAAGGCCACACCGGCGGGGCCTCGGCATGACGGGATCCGGGAGGTAAGTGCCCTGCCCTGCAATCATCGGCCCCTCGGGGTCGGTCTTACCTTCATTCCTACAGGGGACGAACGGATCCGTCCGTGGCAGGAGCACGCGGCCACGGGCTGTCGGCAGCGCGGCGACAGCGGCAGCAAAGAAGGCTGCGGAGTCGGAGCCGCTGCGGCTCCAGGAATCGCCGCAACCACAACGCGGCGAAGAGGCACGTCTCCGCACTCGGAGCAGGGGAGGCAAGATGGCCGCGGGTCAGAAGTCCCGCCCGCTGACAGGCACGGGATTGGACGGTGTGTCTTGCGTGCCGCCGATGATTGGATAGAGGCGGGCCCAGGAACGCCAGTCTCGTGCCAAACCGAGACCCGATTGGGCCAGAGGGAGTGGCCCAGAGGAGGCAGGCGTCGCGTGGAGCTGATGAACAGGTAAGCCCACCGACGTCTGTCTCTCTCTCCACCACCGGCTCGGCGTGTGTCGGAGGAGTCCCTTCGGCCCGCCAAGCCGTCTTTTGAGGAGTTGCTGCGTGTTCCAGTCGCTCAGTGTGAGCAGCTGATGGAGAAGGCGGTCGCGTCGGGACTGACACCGCGTGAGACGGAGGATCGGCGCGGCGCTGGAACCGGAGGCCAGCAGAACACGGCGGGGGTGGTGAGTATTACCGTCCCCGTAAAGCAAGTGGGGGGGTTTGCCGAACATGGCTGTGACCGTTTACGGGACGATCAGCTCCAAGTAAGCAACCTCCCGACAGCAGACGCCGCGGTGCAGACGGCTAGCGCGGCGAGGAGCTCGAACACGCAAGGGCTGGTAGGATCGGGGCTGCTGAGTGCCCTGGGTCCTAGCGCCCTGCGCTTCAAGCCTGCAGCTGTCTCCTGTCGCTCTGCCTGGACGCAGACGGGGCTGGATTTGAGCTTTTGCTGTGCTCAGACCCAGACCGTCAGCGCGTCCAAGAAAAGAAGGAGGAACCGAAGGGTGAAGGCCGGTTCCTCCGATAGGAGAGGACGCGGCGCTGGGTGCGCGTCCGAGAAGGGCCGCCCTCTGGATGGACAGAGGAGATCTCCTGGGCGGCTGGGCGAGCTGCCTGCGAGAGCGGTGCCGAGGCCGACGAGCGGACGGGCATGGAACCTGCGGCGGAGGACTTCAGCAGGCAAGTTGGGGGCTGTCGGAGGGGGGCAGGAGCACGGTCGATCGGAGACCGGCGGGCGCTGGGTGAGTGTCCTGGCTGTGCTTCTGGCCCTCTGTTCCTTTATTTTACAGGCCCGAAGCCCGGCGAGCGCTGAGGCCGACGCCGACAGGGACCTGCCCTCCTGGAACGGGCGCTCGCTGAGTGCTCCACGCCGGGAGGACTACAGTGACCCGCTGGGGAACAGCGGGCGAGCGGCGCGAGACCACAGGGGCGTTTGCGCGGCGAGGGTGCGAAGACAGATGTCCCAGGGTGCCGTGTTGGACCCTGGGGACATAGTAGGACCCTCGCTGGGGACGTGCTGCCCTTTCGGGTTGTGCCGTTCGGACCCACGTGTCCTCGCTAGCGGTGGGGCACTGTGGCCCCCGGCCGGGGCTGGAGCCCGGCCGGGACGCCCAGGAGGACGTGAGGAGGGCTTGTGCCTCCTCCAGACCGCGAGGGGGCGTCCGTCCTGGTTCTGTTGGGGGCCACGGGTTGAGGGCATGGAAGCCCTTCCCTGTAGGGGCCCGTGGTCACCGCCAGGCGGCGCCCCGATGCCGGTTTATCCCGTGCGGTTGCTGGTCGGGGCTGGAGCCCGCCGGGCGCTTGAGGACCGGAGGAGGCGCAGTGCCTCCTCCAGACAGAGTGGGGCGTCCGTCCTGGTTAGGCAGGGGGCCTCGGGTACAGGGCTTTGAAGCCCAGCCCTGTAGGGACCCGTGGCCACCGCCAGGCGGCGCCCCGGTGCCTAATTATCCGGAGCCCGGCACTTCCGCCACACCAGGAAGTGCCGGGGAGGACTTGTGTGGCCCCCGGAGAGCTGCCAGGAAGACAGCCGACACTTCCGCCACGCTTGGGCGTGGCTAAGGACGGAACACCTGGGGCTCATCCGGGAGCCTTATTTAAGGGGCCGCCTCCCTCCAGTCATTGGTGGAAGTCGGGAGGAAGCGGACTGAGCTGGAGAGCGAGGACAGGAGGCGGCCAGGAAGCAAGGCACAGAACTGTGGGCCCTGGACTTGGGGGAAATCAGTGCAGAGGCACTGGGGTTTGTGTGAGTGCACGTGACTTTTGTAAATAGCGAACTTGTAAATAAACAGTGTGTTGGGCAGAAATATGTTGTCCGTCTGTCTGTGCCGGGGCCAGCGTTCACAATATATATATATATACACACACACACATATAAACATATATATACATATCCATACATATATACATATACACATACATATACATACACACACATATATACACACAAATACATATATACTGTATATACATACACACACATATATATAAACATATATATACACATACATATCTACATATATACATATACACTGTCACACATGTGTGCATGGGAGGCAGCTAAAGGGTTTGAGTGAAGGCAGTTCGGAGGCATGCCGGGGTGTGGCAGAGTGCACTGACTCTTTTTCTCCCTTGCCTGTAGACCATCCCGGGGATTTCACCTGGCTCTCCTGACATCACTTCCGGGACTGAGCCAATGGAAGTCGGCCACACCAGCTCCAATCCCTCTGATGTCACGTCCGGCTATGAACCAATGGTGGAAGACCACGTGCCGGATCCATATGACCTCACTTCCTGTCTCCCCCTTTAAAACCTGCCCCTTTTCCTTTGTTTCCTCAGTCTTGTTTTGGACTCAGTTGAATGCACTTCAGTGCTGATTATTTGTTAAAACGACTTTTGCAGCCAGGATACCACATTATACGGGTGGCTGCCCCGAACCTTTATCTGTCCATGTCTCGTTCTTGTGACAGTGGCGAAGCCGGCAGGATGGAGAAGTCCCAGAAGAGAAGGGGACAGGACCTGCAATATACCCAGGTGGGAGCGTACCGGGCCGAGTATTCAGGCGGGGAGGGTGCCCCGTGGTTCGGCGTGACCCGGTGCGGGCTCCGCTCCCAGCACTCATAACTAGGCCACCTGGAGAGGCCAGGGAGTGTGCGGGTGGGGCTCACAGAATTGGGCTGCCCTGGAGGGGGGAGGCAAAAGGGACTCAGTATGCTCTCTTGGGGGAGAGTGCCTGCCTCCCTGTGAAACCAAAGCCCCATTTACCACCTAGGGGTGCCCCAGACTGGCAGGTGAATAAAATAAAAATGGAGGTTGGACCCTGAGCGCCACCAACAAACAAGCCTGGTCCTTATGGGCAATGGTAGGGCATTGGCTACGCCATTTGAAAACACGCCTACCAAATAATAGAGCAGGTAGCTTGCTATCTGCTCCTGGAAGCGCTTCCCGTGGCTTCACCCAGCCGTTTGGGGCAAGCAGTTTAAGAACATGTCTGAGCTCATAGAGCTTATGGAGACGCAGAGGGCGGCCTCACACTCTGGGGGAGCAGAACCGTCCTCATGTCAAACTCAGCCGGGTACGACCCAAGACCTAGCCCCTCCCTGTACAATCCGGAGCTTGTATTGGCGTCCGGTGCAGCTGGCGCAAAACCGCTTGGAGGAGGAGGAATGCAGGTGGAGGGCGAGGAGGGTTGGTGTGCTCTGGTAATCCGTTGGCGGTCCCACATACTGGCGTGGTGATCGCCAACGGACACAAGACCACAGGTTTGTTCGACCGCAGCAAATTTCCATTGTTGCCCGCCGCTTTGTGCAACCGCAACAGTGGCTAAAATTTAAGACCGGTATAACCTGTGTCCACGGAGACATCCGCTGGTACAGGTCCGCCGCTGTGTCATCAGTTACGGAGGGTCAGTTCAGAACTCACCGTAGCGGTCCTACCTGATCCTCCACACCCGGTGATACTAGGGCGGACTGGTCTAAAATCAAAAGCGTGAGACACATACCACTCCGGGGTTAATTTGGGCCTCGTTATGGACGGAGATGAACCGTCTCAAGCTGCCTCCACGCCGTGTAATCAGCCGGCAGAGAGAGACGAAGCGGTCGCCCTAACTGACGTGGCAACTCGCGGGCTGACACGTCATCCACCAATGCCGCGGCGGAGCGGGAGGAAACCACGCCCATTGAGGTCGACGCTGACCCTCTCTCCGTGTTGCGGTTCCAATTTAAAGAAACGCCGGCTTCTTTTAGAAGGGAGCAATGGAATGACGACTCCCTGAAGTTTGTAAAAAATGCAGTGGTCCTTGTCAATGGCCAGAGCACTAATCAGTCGATGCCACAGGGCCCCTACTTTGTGCTAGATAATGACCTCCTTTACCGTGTAGCAATGCATGATGGCAGGAGAGAGCTGCTGCTAGTGCCGCGCACCTTCCGCGGCAGGTCTGCGAGCTAGCACACGCCCACCTCCTAGGTGGCCACCTGGGCACCGAAAAACTCTGGAGCGGATCAAGCTCCGTTTCTACTGGCCAGGAATTAATGAGGAGGTTCGTCGCTTTTGCGCTTCCTGCCCAGAGTGTCAACTGCGACAAATTCCTAGGAGGGACCGTGCTCCTCTGTTCCTATTCCACTGATTGACGTTCCCTTCCACAGAATCGGGGTCGACCTGGTGGGACCCCTAGAGCCCTCAGCCCGAGGACACAAGTACATTTTAGTCCTCGTGGATTATGCTACACGATACCCCGAAGCTGTTCCGTTGCACTCAGCTACCTCTAAAGCCATCGCACGGGAATTACTAGGGGTATTCGCGTGGGGATCCCAAAGAAGTCTTGACAGACCTGGGGACCCCCTTCACCTCGGAGACGTTCAAGGAGACTGCCAGATTACTGAAAATAAAGCATTTAAAGACCTCGTGTATCATCCTCAAACCGACGGATTAGTAGAGAGGTTTAATCAAACTCTCAAGCAAATGCTGCGTAAGGTGGTCAGCGAGGATGGAAGGAACTGGGATCAGCTCCTCCCCCTCGTCCTTTTTGCCTATCGGAAGTCCCACAAGCCTCCACGGGTTCTCCCCTTTGAACTACTGTATGGGCGACAACCTCGGAGCATATTAGATATTATGAAAGAAGGCTGGGAAGAAGAGGCTCTTCCCTCTACAAACATCCTGGAGTATATCGCGCAGTTACGCGATAGATTTGGAAAGATTCGCCTGTCCTTAAAAGTCACATGGAGGAGGCTCAAGCAGCACAGGTCCAGTACTACAACCGCGGCACGTCTCTTCGGGAGTTCCGCCCGGGAGATCGGGTCATGGTCCTAGTGCCTACCTCCCACTCTAAATTGCTTGCCCACTGGCAGGGCCCCTCTGAAGTTAAGGAGAGGAAGGGACTGGTCGTCTATTTGGTGAGTCAACCCAATCGTCGGCTGAAGGAGCGGGTTTATCATGTGAACCTGCTGAAACCGTGGAAGGACAGGGACCCCACTCCCTCCTCCAGCCAGCCCCGCTCACTCTTCTCTCACACACACGACCTTAACTTAAGTCCCAGACAGCGGCAGGAGCTGGAAACAGTTATCCGGACCGTTCGGGAGGTAGTCAGTGAGAACCCCGGAAGGACCTCTCTGATTGAGCACAACATCGTGACAGAGCCGGGGTTGTTGTCCGAGAACGCCGTATCGTCTTCCCGAGGCAAAAAAGGCTGAAGTGGAGCTTGAGATCAAGCGCATGCTGGAGCTAGGTGTGATTGAGGAAAGTTATAGTCCCTGGTCCAGCCCCATTGTGCTCGTCGGTAAGCCTGACGGGAGTTGGAGGTTCTGCAATGACTTCCGTCGGCTTAATCAAGTCTCCCAATTTGATGCCTATCCAATGCCACGCGTGGACGACCTCCTCGAGAGGCTTGGACAGGCTCAATACCTGACCACACTTGACATGACAAAAGGGTACTGGCAGGTTCCTTTAACGGACTCTGCGAAGGAAAAAAACGCGTTTAGTACCCCTAGCGGACACTGGCAGTATCGTGTCCTTCCATTTGGGTTACACGGGCTCCAGCAACCTTTCAGCGTCTGGTGGACAAAGTGCTTCGGCCTCATAACTCATACAGTGCTGCCTACCTGGATGATGTGGTCATCTATTCCAGCACATGGATGGAACACCTACAGCATGTCCAAGCGGTATTACGGACACTTGGTGAGTGTTTCTTTGGATTAAGCGAGGTCAAATATTTAGGCTACCTGGTGGGTCAAGGTACCGTAAGGCCTTAGTGCTCCAAAATTGATGCCATTCTGAAATGGCCCCATCCGCGAACCAAGCGGCAGGTCCAAGCTTTTCTCGGGTTAGCCGGGCACTACCGCCGGTTTGTACCCCAGTTTTCGGAGAGAGCGGCGCCCTTGACTGATTTAACAAAGAAGAGGGCCCCGAACATTGTGGTATGGACTGAAAAAACAGGCGCTGCATTTGGTGACTTAAAGCAGGCCCTTACGTCCGCACCTATTTTGATGGCACCTAACTTTTCTTTGCCTTTCATCCTCCAGACGGACGCTTGGACACAGGCCTGGGCGCCGTGCTGAGCCAAAGGGTCGATGGTGTGGAGCACCCCATCATGTTCCTGAGCCGGAAACTGTTGGACCGGGAGACCAGGTATGCTGCGGTGGAAAGGGAGGCTCTGGCGATTAAATGGGCGATTACTCAGCTTAGGTACTACCTGTTGGGCCGGGAATTCACCCTTGTCACGGACCATGCACCTCTACAGTGGATGGCCCTACACAAGGAGTCGAATCCGTGGGTCACCCGGTGGTTTCTTGACCTACAGCCGTACAAGTTTTCGCTCGTTCATCATCGGGGCGCTCTCCACGCCAACGCTGATGCTCTTTCTCGGGTTCACGACCTCTCGGACTTTGTTCAACATTACTTGGCAACAGGGAAAATGGGGCAAGTTGCACTGGTGCATTTGTGTCTCCCATAAAAGTAGCTTCACTTGAAATCACTTTGTGATTTTGCACGGGTAAAAACGTCTGCTGAAGTGTCAGATTCTTCTTTAACTCTTCTGCTTTCTGTATCTTGTGCATTGCATTCAGGT
The DNA here is from genome assembly GCF_016835505.1 of Polypterus senegalus. Lineage (NCBI taxonomy): Eukaryota > Metazoa > Chordata > Cladistia > Polypteriformes > Polypteridae > Polypterus > Polypterus senegalus. The sequence goes on from NC_053158.1 coordinate 149,783,329, forward strand.
CTTTCAGGTTATCTTGATGTTTTGTCTCATAGTGCCGTCTTAGATTAAATTCTGTAATTACAGCCACATTAGCTCCACAAATGAGACACACGGGTTTACCGGCAATGTCAGTAAACATATACTCAGCCTCCCATTGGTTTTTAAAGGCTCTATGTTCAGAATCACCTTTTCTCTTTGGCATAGTGTGGGCTAGCTTCGCAATAACTTGCAGCATCATAAGCTAGACCTGATTAACGCGGTAAGTGTTCGGCAAGGCAGCTGAAGCGCTGCATTATGGGATCTGTAGTTTATTGTGTTACCAGCGCTTCATATCCCGGGCCATTAATAACAATAATATATAAAATGATCTCGGGGCGGATATAATTACATGCGGGCGGATGTGGCCTGCGGGCCTTGAGTTTGACACATATGGACTAAATAGAACTTGAAAAGATATATTTTTTCAAATGTGATCGTGCAATTCAGATCAAGTTGATGCGCACTACAGTACATCGAGCCCACGTGCTATTGTGGTTTTGCCTGCGTGCCTCAATAAGTTACCCTCCCCTCGCTCTTACTTTTTTACCGTTCATCTAATAAATACACTGAGTATGGCTTTACCAAAACAATCATTGATCGCGAATAAAGTATCCATTATTCATAAAGCTTCAATTGGTGATCTGTCTTTCTGCGTTAACCGCATACTTTTTCATTAGTCTCAAACCAAGGGGATGCGAGGCTACAATGAATCGGAAATACTTCCAGCGAAACCTGTGAGAACATTGCTATATTTTTTAATCAAAAAATTAATGATATTAGAAATAATATAGTATATCTCCCCAACACTGTGGAACCTCCTAAGCCCCAGTACTCCGTTATAAACAAATTCAATTCTTTCACCAGGATAGATTTACCTGATTTACATAGAATAATCTCTCAAATGAAACCCTCCACCTGCGTCCTTGACCCAGTACCAACAAGGTTTTCAAGGAAGTATCAGACGCGCTTACTGATAATATTCTTGACATTGTAAACTCGTCATTAGATACGGGGGTTTTCCCAGACTGTCTTAAGACTGCTGTAGTTAAACCCCTACTCAAGAAAAATAATCTTGACCCCTCTGCTTTTGAAAATTTTAGACCCATCTCTAACCTGCCCTTCTTAAGTAAAATTCTAGAGAAGGCAGTAATTATGCAGTTAAACGACCACTTAAGTAAACATGCTATTCTAGATAAATTTCAGTCAGGTTTTAGAACTAATCACAGTACAGAAACTGCACTCGTTAAAGTAGTAAATGACTTGCGATTAAATGCAGACAGAGGCCATTTATCTGTTCTCATCCTCCTCGATCTGAGTGCCGCGTTTGATACCATTGATCACAATATTCTTAGAAATCGCCTTAGTCAATGGGTGGGCCTCTCTGGAAATGTCTTAAATTGGTTTGAATCTTACCTAGCAGGGAGAAAATTCTTTGTTAGTTGTGGTAATCACAACTCAAAGACGCATGATATCCGATATGGTGTTCCACAAGGCTCTATCCTAGGTCCGCTTCTTTTCTCAATCTATATGCTCCCGTTAGGTCAGATTATCTCAAGTTACAACGTGAGCTTCCACAGCTATGCTGATGACACACAGCTGTACTTATCAGTAGCACCTGATGACACCGACTCTCTCAAATCAATAACACAATGTCTTACTGGTATTTCTGAATGGATGAATAGTAATTTTCTCAAGTTAAATAAAGAGAAAACTGAAATTGTATTGATTGGCAAAAATGGATTCAGTGAGGTTATCAGAAATAAACTTGACGCATTAGGATTAGAAGTTAAGACGGAAGTAAAAAACTTAGGGGTAACCATTGACTGTAACCTGAATTTTAAATCGCATATTCATCAGACCACTAGGACAGCATTTTTTCACTTAAGAAATATAGCAAAAGTTAGACCTCTTATATCATTGAAAGATGCTGAGAAATTAATTCACGCTTTTGTTTTTAGTCGATTAGATTACTGTAATGCACTGCTCTCAGGACTACCCAAAAAAGACATAAATCATTTGCAACGGGTGCAGAATGCAGCTGCTAGAATCCTAACTAGAAAAAGAAAATCCGAACACATTTCTCCAGTTTTAATGTCACTACAGTGGTTACCTGTGTCTTTCAGAATTGACTTTAAAATTCTGCTTATAGTTTACAAAGCCTTAAATAATCTCGCTCCATCTTATATATCAGAATGTCTGACATCCTATATTCCAAATCGTAATCTTAGATCATCAAATGAGTGTCTCCTTAGAATTCCAAAAGCTAAACTTAAAAGATGTGGTGAGGCGGCCTTCTGCTGCTATGCACCTAAAATCTGGAATAGCCTGCCGATAGGAATTCGCCAGGCTAATACAGTAGAGCACTTTAAAACACTGCTGAAAACACATTACTTTAACATGGCCTTTTTATAACTTCACTTTATCTTAATCCTGATACTCTATATGTTCAATTCATCATAATAACTATTCATGGTGGCTCTAAAATCCGTACTGACCCCTACTCTCTCTTCTGTTTCTTTTTCCGGTTTCTCTGTGGTGGCGGCCTGCGCCACCAACCTACACAAAGCACCATGATGCTCCAGCATTGATGGACTAAAAGCCAGAAGTCCACGTGATCATCATCATCATCAAATCCTTCCGTGAAAACCATAAATACAAAGAGGACTGTTTCATTTATGTTAGGTAGATTGCCCAGAGGGGACTGGGCAGTCTCATGGCCTGGAATCCCTGCAGATTTTATTTTTTTTCTCCGGCCGTCTGGAGTTTTTTTTTGTTTTTTTCTGTCCCCCCTGGCCATTGGACCTTACTCTTATTCTATGTTAATTAATGTTGACTTATTTTATTTTCTTACTGTGTCTCTTATTTTTCAATTCTTCATTATGTAAAGTACTTTGAGCAACATTTTTTTGTATGAAAATGTGCTATATAAATAAATGTTGTTGTTGTCTTTTCTATAATCTTTGACAAAAACGTCAGGTTTGAGACGTTTTTGTAGTTTGCAAGAACCTCAGGATCTAAAGAGGGCTTCTTCAGCAGTGGGCGAATGACAGCTGCTTTGAGAGATGGTGGCATATGGCCTGTTTGTAGCGAGAGATTGACTAACTTTGTAATAGTTGGACTGACAATGGGGATAAATGACTTAAGCAAAACTGTCGGAATAGGATCCAATGTGCAGGATGATGGTTTCATTCCTTGCACAATTCCACCAGTGTAGCTGCTGGAAACCTCCGTGAAATGTGGAAAAGATGGCATATTCCCAGTTGATGGATTTGAAGCAGGCATAGGCGGAGCATATGGTCCAGGCATTAAGGAGCGAATGTTATAGATTTTTGATCTAAAAAAGTCAATAAAGCTGTTACAATGCTCCTTAGTAACTGGCGTTGTGAAAGATGGCTGCTGTGGTTCCATAAGTTGATTTATTGTAGCAAACAACTGCTTTGAGTTTCCTATATTTTTATTTATCAAATAGATCATTAGGCACCATTGTGTCATGACTTTTCACCGTTCCTTTAGATGCATCTCAAAACTTTTGAACTACCACTCAGGGTGGGCAGCGTTACTTGCACCTTTATCCTTCCCTTCAGGCTCTCTTGTCACATCCTGCAGTCTTTTGCTTGTCTGGACAAAATTATCGAAGGTGTCCCCTCTTATTACAGCCAAAGCAACACATGATCTCCTAGCTTCCAGAAAGGGAAGGAACCTTTTCTACATCGCTAACCCTTTCACCCTTATCCTTCGCCGATATACCTCTCTCTGGGTTTCTCAACAACTGCGGCCTTTTGCACTTTAGTCCTTCGTTGGGCTGCCAGGAAAACTTCTATCAGCTGTGCAGCTTTCTGTTCTAAAGCTGGTCTTCACTCCACTACCCAGGTCTTGAGTCAATCTTCTAATCCCAAATCACAACCAAAACAATCTTTGTTTTTCTGAAGAAAGAAAACAGAAAAAAAAAGTCCATGTCTCATCCTCGAGTACACTGCTGGCACCAAAAATGTGTTGCCTCCAGTACTAACACCTCTGCACATGCTCAAACTAGCCACCTGCACTGTACCTATTCAGATGAATGGCGGAAAAATTAATGCACAATCAAAGAAAAAGTTCTAAAACTAAATGCTTTTTACATATAGAATCAGAAAGTAATAATTCTGGTGCCATTTCGTTCATGGACTTTCACTTTTTCTCAGGGTCTTTATTGCTCCTCTCCATGACCAGTTTATGTGGGTCTTTTTACCAGCTGGTAACCTTGCAGTTTTTTGGACATTCTTTCCTGGCACAGCACAAAATAATGCAAGGTTGTCAGCACAATAATGCTTAAAAGTCCAAATTGGTGATAGGCCTGAATGTGGTGTCTGAACGTTCCACCTTCAGTGTGCCTCCATGCCTGGACCCTACTCACCTATCCCACATGTAACTTACTATAAAAAATATGAAAAAAAGCTATAATTAGTTGCATTCCTGAGATACAGCCTGTCACACTACCAATTCAATTGGTATGGCCAATTAAAACTACCTCTGACTATCAGAATGGGCTGGCCATGACTTAGGAACAGGTAAGGGGACAACTGCAAAGGCTGTACAAAGGAAAAGCCACAGTCCTGGATGAAGTTAGTCCTTGAAGCCTGTACCGACCAACTTTATAGTGTCCTCTATTACCAGTTCATTCTGTCACTTAAGTTTGAGAAAATTTCACTGCTGTAGAAAATATCCTGTGATGTACCAGTTCCCAAGAATGAAGGTGCCTCTTCACCTAATATAGCAGTCCAGAGTTCCTTACATAGCGCATCAATAAGACTTCTGAGAGCCTGGTCCTGGACTATATGATTAGTCTTGTGAAAGACCTCTTAGACTCACTGCAATTTGCCTACTGGTCAATAACTGGAGTGAAAGGTGCAATTTTTTATATTCTGCCCCAAGGCTTATTCTCATCTAGACTAAGTGGACAGCACTGCAAGTATTATCTTTTTTTGATTTCTCCAGTGCGTTCAATCCAATTCCGCCGTTGTTGTGAAGAGGTAAGCTTGGAGATAAGCAGGTTTCCTGGATAAGTGAACATCTGTCTGGCAGTCTCTGATTTGGATGTGCGCAACACTGGTCCACTACAAGAAACAGTCTTGCAACATTTTGTTTTCACCCTGTACACCTTGGACTATAAATATAGGACCAGATCATGTCACTTGCAGAAATTATTTGACAGTTCTACTATAATGGTGTATATTGAGAAGGAGGATGAGATAGAATATAGGAATCAGGTGGAGAACTATGTATTTTGGTGCAAAGAGAATTCTCTGCAAATCAGTATCAGCAAAACCAAGGAACTGATTACTGACTTTTAACACATCAAAGAGCCTCTACGCCTGGTCAGTAATTGACAAACTCTCAACCCACGAGTGGTAGTAGTGAAGGAGAGAATGAAGACAAAACTGATGGCCATTTTGAATAATGCTGCCCCCTCCTCTTTCTGACACACTAACATAATGCTTTCAGCCAACAAACCGTACAATAGAAGTGCGTCAAGAAATGCTACTGGAACTTCTTCATACTTATGGCAATACTCTTGACTGCTCTTTTATCTTCACTCAATTCAGATTTTTTTTTTCTATTCAATTTTTCTATTTACAGTCAAATATACAAAAATAAAAGTAAAGACATCTATAAAATATGTCTCTCAGAAAATAGACCAATAAACTATGTGGTAAAAAAATTAATATAACTGTGTTGGATTTCAGAGTTGAAAAGGTTAAGGAACCTTTCTTTAGAGCAAAGAATAGAACCACATATTCAATTATTAACAGAAATTCTTCAAATAAGAACTTATTTTATGTCTTTCATAGTTCACATAAGAATGTGTGTATGAAGGAAGGCTGATTGTCAAAAGAAGTACACAAGAATGCTGAATATCTGATTAAGAAAAACAGACTTCACTTTAACATTGAAGAGAGAAGATTGCTTCCAATATTTTTGTTAGAAAGGAATCATGAAACCACAGTGCATATAAACTTACGCCTTTGTGCATCACATATCATAATATTCATGAATTCATGGCTGTAATTTCTTGTATTTCAAAAATGAAAAATAGAGTAGTTTTAGGGTTGGTTATTTATTTGCAAAGCAGTTCTATACTGCTGTTCCTCAATGTGTTTTATAAACATTTATGTTACATTTCTTACATATTTCATGACTGTTCATTTATCTTTATGTTAAAAAAATGTTTTTTTACATTTGTAACTACTGATATACATGTGTGTAAATATTTTTTGAAGAAATTCCCAAATTACATAATTAAAATGATACTGTATAGGATATGGTACGTGGAAAATCTGTTTGTAGTTTCCAGTAGTTAAATGTAATATTACAAGATACATATATACACATCTATATACGTATATCTATATATCACATTTAGATCTAAAGTTCCTTTAATTTTTTTGAGAAGTATATATATATATATATATATATATATATATATATATATATTACATATTTTGCTAAAATTTGCTAAACTTTAAGGAAATTTATCAGAAAAGTTTTCACTGAGATATCTTTAACAGAGTGCACTGTGTACATTTCTGAAATGTGAAAAGCGATGATGCAACTCAACATATAATAGCTGGGAAACAGGTAATTTGAGAGCACCAGAGAGAGAAAATAACACTTGTTTCTTTGTACTAAATATTCATGAATACATTCAACATGAATTCATCAGCCTTTGTAATTCTTATACCTAGTGCATTATCTTTTAAAGTATATATTGGCATCTTATTCCAATACAAGTTACATTAACATCTGTGAAGCATACAGTATGCAAAAAAATTAATATTGAAACCTAGTTTTCTTTCCTTCAAAATCCTTGTGTAAACCCCTGTTTATATTTACAGCAGCTGTGTTGAATTTAATGCAATTATCAAACTGTATTTTATCTGTCTTTATCATTATCATATCAAGAAATGCCTTGAACATTATTTTGACTTCATGTAAAAGTAAATGTCTTTGTCCTGCACATTCCATTGGAAGAACCTTCTGTTGTGAGTTTTTTCATTATGTTCTTTGAATATCCCTGTTGCATTCTGTCTTTATCTCCAAATACTCATCACATTTCAAAAGTGCTTTAAATCTATTATCTTCTAATATTATTGTTGCTCTTTGTATTACCTCAAAGCTGGTGCAGTCAATACAATATTATGATCTCATCTGATATTTTTCTGTAGAAGGACACCATGTTTTCTCCATTTTTTTCTTCCAAAACTATAAGCACCAGTCTCTTTTCTATTTTTGTACATATTTAAGGACTGTACACCAATCTATCATCATCAGTTGCTGTTTTTTTATGTGCTGATCCATTATCAACTAAAGCATTACTATTTCACCATCCTCTTATGTGCTAACACTGGCACATACAGCATTACCAGTATCAATAAATTACTTGTACTTCCTGTTTAGATGACTTTCAGAATAAATTGTCACCTTTTCATGAGTTATCAGACGTGGCACCTGATATGTGTAGAAGAACTAATAGACAGGCAGTCAGGAGGTGTTATAAACTAGCAGGAGTCTAAGAAGTCAATAGCACATTGCAAGCACAAGGAAGTTGTAAAAACACTCAATTAAGTCTAGACACAGGTAAAATACCTCTTCTACTTTACAAAAAATAAATGGCAAGGAAAAAATAAAATAATGCTTTACCTCAAGTCTCACAATTTTCCCATGATTTTCCTTTTTAAATTATCATTTAGTACTAATGCAGTCAATTCTATTTCACTGCCTTATGTCTTTTTTTGTCATAGTGATCATATAAAGTATATAAAAGATCACATTACACTGTAGATCTTTCAGTAGCACTGTTGATAACTTGGGGTCGTTGTGTCTTGGATAAGCTTACATATTAGAAGGCACTCCTACTAACATTTCCGGTAATTGTCTACTGTTGTTCTTGGTCTGCCTTCCTACATATTAGTGAAGAGTTCAAGTGCCATAAGAGAAGTAATTCTGTTTCAAAAGGGCCACAGTTTGCTATTACTCAATTATTCCACAGTAAATCATAACAGAATGACAATGGAGAGATATTTTATCAGTACTTATGTTTATCTTAAGATATCAAAAGTAACCTCCAAGTACACTTTTATTAACATTCTACAGGCAAGGAAGTAAAGAATTTTGTTAATTTTAACATAATAAGGAGCATAGCTGCAGTATATGCAAAATCATAAGAATGGTACACAAGCCAGTGTTTTAATATGAATATTACATAAAACGTTAGTGCTGTACACCTACAGTGGCCATTCTTTTATGTATAAAGCTGCTCTGCCCTGTCTTTGATGATCCATTCATCGATGTTACTATTCTCTCTCACCCCTGTGAAACTGAAATTAACTAATGATTGATTACACTGTACAGTTTTACATTACAAAATGTTCATACTTTCCAGGACTGGTTTCTGCCATGTGCCTAATTCTGGCCCCCTTTGAGTATGAATTTGATTTGGCAGATTTATAATGTTATGTCGCAAAGCTTTGGTTCATTCACTTTTAATTAATTAAATGCCATCTCTTGAACTTTTGTAAAATTGTGTATTGTTTCTTCCAGCTGTTGGCTCAATCAAAACTGTGTTTAGACATGAAACTTATTTTTTTTCCTTACATACAAGTAATATACTGGTAAAGGCTAACCATTTACTGCTCTGGTTTTGTTCATTTCTTAACTTTTTAGCAATAGATGTCTGAAATATCAGATCAAATGAACTTTCTAAAAGGTAGAGCTCTGAGGATCAAGAGAAATATAAACTCAAAATGCCACTCAGCTGTTCTTTACATCTTTTTTGCATATGTTTCCCAACAGGTAAAATGGTGTGCTCATTTATTCAATAAGATATTCACCTCATATCACAAATCATGAACTGAAATGTCAGCCAAGTCACTTCTTGTGCAGAGTCTTCACATTCTCTCCATTTTCATGAGTTTTTCCCAGGTCCCGCCTCATAAAGACTTGCATGTTAGGTTCATAGGAAAGTGTGGTTTGATTAATGTAGATCACGGGTGTCAAACTCCAGGCCTGGAGGGCCGCAGTGGCTACAGGTTTTCATTTTAACCTTTTTTCTAATCAGTGACCAATTTTCACTGCTAATTCACTTTTTTCCCTTCATTTAGAAGGATTCAGTCCTCTGAATTGATTTGTTTCCTCATTAAATGGCAGCCAAACAGAAATAAAGCATGAAACGAGCCAACAGATGACCAGCTAAACTGGGGTTTCAAACTCCAACCAGTTTCTTAATGAGAAGCCGATGCTTGCTGTTAATTAAACCTGTTATTTAATTCCATGGCTTGTTGCTGCTCTCATTCTGCCACAACAGACATTTCCAAAACTGTTGATTTTCTTTTTTTCATAAAAACATTGTCAGTGTTTTGGTGAGTTGAGAGATCAGCCTTACTGAGACCTTCACCTTTCTTTATTTTCAGATATTGTGTGATGGGCACAGGTGAGCCGGTCATGTAGCGGCTTGTTTTGTGTCTCATTATTGTTTGGCTACTAATTAAGGAAAAAGAAATAGCTAAGGGGCCTGAGTCAAGTTAATTAAAAGAAGTAATCAGCAGCAAAACTGGTCACTAATTAAGAAGATGGTAGAATGAAAACCTGCATCCACTGCGGCCCTCCAGAACTGGAGTTCAACACCCCAGATGTAGATTCTTACAACTAATAATTTATAGAAATACAATTTATTCATTTTAAAAAGTTTTATTTTTCTATTTTGTTCCAGTCTTATGACAGGCTATAAGGTAGTATACGATAAAGAATCATCAATATTGTACATTTACATGAGCAAAACAGTGAGGCTGATTAGCATTGCTGCCTCTCAGAATCAAAATCCTAGGTGGAGTTTGCCAAATTCTATCTGTGTCGGAGTGGGTTTTCATCAGGAACTTTTTTTTTTCCTGTCAAATTAGATTTATTGGGAACCCTAGAGGGTCTGCGTGGTCAGTCTGAAGTCTGATGACAGAAATAGCACCTATTTAATTTGGGTTTAAGGTTGTTTTATGAATATTTAAAAATCTGTTCTAGGTGGGTAACTTCACTACATAAATCTCGCAGAGAGATCACTGCTTGTATTCAGTCTGACATAATTGCATTTAAAGAAGTGTACTGTATGTTGGATAGGTTTAGAATTACAAATTATTAGTGCATTTTATTAATCTGTCCTTCTGTTATCTTAACTATTTTTGTTGACTTTTTTATAGCAGTTGTTTTGTAAGGAGGGAAACCAACCCAATACAGGCATAACCACACATTCACACATCCATACTGGTCAGTTTTTCCTTCATGTCTTTTGGGATATGAAGGGAAGTCAATAAGGTCCAATCTTGGAGTTAAACCCTTTTGAAGCAGCAACACTAATCACTATGCAACTGTGCTACCTATTTTCCAATTCAGCTGTCATAACTTAAGTACAATAATAAAAAATGCACTTGAAAAGTGCATTTTTTTCTCCAAAATTCTCAAAAACCATACCTAAATTACTTTAAAGAATCTTATGGTTCAGTGGTGGAGTTTGCATGTTCTCCCTGTGTTTGTATAGGTTTTTCTTGTGTTATCCAGTTTTTCTTTCATATACGAAAGAGATGCATGTTAAATTACTTGACCAGATTAAATTGCCACTGTATCTGTGAGTCTAAGTGTGTACATACAAGTGTGCCTGACCATAGGCTGAAACATTACAAGATTAGAACATTAGAACAATCTAGACAAGAACAGGCCTTTCAGCCCAACAAAGCTTGCCAGTCCTATCCACTTAATTATTCTAAAAAAAAACATCACGTCGAGTTTTAAAAGTTCCTAAAGTCTTACTGTATTCCACACTAATTGGTAGCTTATTCCAAGTGTCTATGGTTCTCTGTGTAAAGAAAAACTTTCTAATGTTTGTGTGAAATTTACCCTTAACACGTTTTCTACTGTACTAATTCCCTTCATAATTCAAAACACTTCAATCATGTCACCTCTTAATCTTCTTTTGCTTAAACCGAAAAGGCTCAGCTCTTTTAATCTTTCTTCGTAATTCATCCCCTGTAGCCCTGGAATCAGCCTAATCACTCTTCTCTGGACCTTTTCTAGTGCTGCTATGTCCTTTTTGTAGCCTGCAGACCAAAAATGCACACAGTACTCCAGATGAGGTCTCACCAGTGCATTATAAAGCTTGTTTAGAAGCCAGTAAGAACCTCCATGGATTTGTACTCCACACCGTGCTATATAACATAACATTCTGTTTGCCTTCTTAATGACTTCTGAACACTGTTGGGAAGTTGATAGCTTAGAATCTACTATGACTCCTAAATCCTTCTTATAAGGTGTACTCTCGACTTTCAGACCTCCCATTGTGTATTCATACCTAACATTTTCACTTCCTATGTGTAATACTTTATATTTACTAAAATTAAATTTCATCTGCCACAAATCTGCCCAAGCCTGTATGCTATCCAAGTCCTTCTGTAATGATTTAACAGATTCCAAATTATCTGCCAATCCATCTGTCTTGGTATCAATTGTAAACTTAACCAGCTTGTTACTTACATCACTATCTAAATCATTATCTAAATATCTAAACTATCTAAATCATGTATAAATTAAAAATAGCAGCTGCCCTAGCACTGACCGCTATGGAACAGCCAATTCTGATAATGTTCCTTGCACCATCGCACCATCACCCTCTGCTTCCTGTGTCTGCACCCACCTAAAATCATCACCCTGAACTCCCACTTCTTTTAGTTTGATGCCCTACCTCTCAAGTGGCCCCTTATCAAATGCTTTCTGAAGGTCAAGATAAATAATATCATATGCTTCACTTTGATCATAACCTTTTGGTGTTTCCTCATAGAATTCCATCAAGTTAGCAAAACATGACCTCTCTCTTCTGAACCCATGCTGACTGTTCAGAATAACTCCTGTACTTGCCATGTGCTGCTCAATCTTATCTATAATAAAATTCCTTCCAGTAATTTTCCTGTGATGCATTTTAAGATTACTGGCTTATAGTTAGCTCTAGCTAGGGTGGATTCCTGCCTTGTGTTTAGGGCTCCAGGCCCTAAGACCTTGTTCTTAATTAAGCAGATTGAATAATGGATGGATAAATGGAATTCATGTTTCCCACTGGCCACTGCACTCAGCAGTATCTTTATTTACTGAAGTAATTCATACTCAATAGAGTTTAAAAAACATTTTTATAACATAACATTCTTACTAGTTGGCTAATCTAGTTGAGGGTAATGAGGGACTGGCAGCATTGGGTGCAAGATGCTGTAGGTACCAGTCCTAGCCTACAACAGACAATTATCACGATTCTATTTTGATTTTCAGTGTATTTTCTTGTTATAACCAAAGATACTATAAAAAAGAAACGATAAACTTGTGTGTTAGCACTGAACTGCATTGTTTAGGTAAAAGACACATAGCTTTGAACCAATTTGTTGACAGCTGGCAATTTAATATACATTCAGAGTGATAGAATGAAAAGACTAATGCTTGAAGGTGTATGTGGTTCACAGTTCTTGGTTATGACAGATCAGTTATATCACCATAAGATATGACTTTTTTTATCAAATATGCCTATACTTTGATTTTTTAATGAAAACATAAAAATTGTTAAAATCTCATGAGACCCTGAATTAGATTAGGTAGGTTTGAAGATTGATGGATGGATAAAAATGTTTTAATAAAATATTATTTGCTTATATAATAAAATTTGAAAGAAATTTTGGATTAAGTGAATTTAGAAAGCATGTTTGTATGCATTTATCACAAATGTTTATTGAGTTTGTTACATAGTGCATCGTCCTTCTATTTATGTCTTGCCAGGCTTACCAGGTTAAAAGGTGTAACAGTAGTAATAATGCACACAGCTAACTAAGAAGTGTAAAGAATTATATAGTAATGGAGTAGTTCAATCCTATTGTTAAATACATTCATTGCATGATAGTAATATATTTTTTCTTTAAATGGTGCTGGATGGGTGGACTAATTAAATCAATGAATGTGTAAAGGACATAAGTACCAATTACTTGTTGCCAATATTCTGCAGATCGAAAAGGTGTAATAAATGTAACAGAGCCTTTACCTTAGCCTTGATCTTAACCTACCACTTCCTTCCTGACAACATGCACATCAGAAGTTCTTCTATGACAGGAGGTTAGGGGTCTGCAACTCTGGTCCTGTTGCTGCAGGTGTTCATTTTAAACATTTTCTTTTTAATTAGTAATACGTCTTTCCTGCTAATTAACTAGTTTCCCTTCATTTAAATTAACTTGTTTTTAAAGATTCTTTCCTCTCAGCACCCATGCATAAATGAGATGTGAAGTGAGCCAAAAGATCACTTGCAAAGTTGGGACTTCAAACTCCAACCAGTTTTATTTCAAACAGTTTCTTAAATAGAATCCAATTCTTGTTGTTAATTAAACCGCTATTAAATTCCATTGCTTCTTGTTGTTCTCATTTTGCACAGAAGACATTTCCAAAACTGTTGATTCTCATTTTTTCTACGAACACCGTCAAAATGTTTTGTGGACAACATTACTGAGACTTTCAATTTTCTTTATCTTCAGATATTACTTGATAGACACAGTTTAGCTGGTTATGTGTTGGCTTATTTAATATCTAATTATTTTCTGAGTGGCTTTTAAATAGCAAGTCTTAAATAGCAAGTCAACTCAAATTAAGGCAAAAAACCCAATTAGCAGCAAAAAAAAGGTCACTAATTAAGAAAATGGTAAGAAAAAAATCCAGTAGCCATGGTGGCACTCCAGGACAATAGTTGGAGACCCCTGCTGTAAGTTTATCTGGACTTCCTATTAGTTAATTTTTCAGACCTTGTAATAAAATGCATCCTCAGATGAGCACACTATGACCTTAATTAGCACTATGTGTCTGGGCTGAGGTGGAGGCTACACATGACACGGCCAGCTGCAGTACTTCTTGTCTTTGATGCTGTCGGCCATTAATACAGGTTATACTGTACATTGCTTTCTGAAATGATGCATATGTCAAGGTTATATTTGTCTAAAAAATAAACATGCTAAGATAGCATTCAGAAAACTCCTTGCAACTGACCTCTTCCCAGTTTCTGTGTTCCTAAAAAAAATCAGTATGGTGCCAGAACGTCTTGTTTCATAGTATAACAGTTTCAATGTGATCAATGTACTCCACAACTTTTGTTCAAAATACATTCAAGTATGATAATGAGATACAGTATTTTATTATTAACTCTGCTACTTTTTAAAACACTTCATAATTGTTTTAGTCACAAGTACTGAACTGTAATATTTATTTTGTAATTTAGAAAAATTGAACTGTGCTCCAGACTGTAGAAAAGCACCATTTAGGAATATAGAAAAATGTCATCATGCATTTAACCTCCTTAGCACTGCATTTTATTCCAAAAAACATGTAGAAAGCATTCATTTTTTTTGCATGAAAAATTACATTTTTTTAAAACTCAAAAGTATAATAATGACACAAATAATAATAGTAATGATGAATAAAAACAATAATATGAAATGAACAATAATAACAAAAATAATAATAACAGTATATAATATCAAAATGAGTCTTTTGTGTGGTAAATCTTAAAACACAGTGAAAGAAATAATCCAACATCACAGTTGGAACGATTTTTCTTTTCAGGTTTATCAGTTTTGGAACAGCACACTGCACAGGTACTATTTGGATTCTGTTTTATTTCTGTTGGAGGTATATAATCAATAAAATGTCTTCCAATAAGATGCTTTGATTGATCCGCGATGTGCTGGGTCGACCATGTCTCTTTAGTGGTAGTGTGGACGGTGGATATGTGGCAATGATTCGTTCTACAAGTCTGCATGAGATACAGCTTTGCAAGCTTTTTGTTTGCATAACATGACGGTTATGACGCACTGTTCCATATGCTTCAGTCTTTCTTTGCAGCTCTGATGAAGTATAAAAATTGTCCATGGTTACACAGTAACTTTGATCCAACACGGCATGCATTAAAGTTGGCACTGATGATGTAGCAATGCCTTACTGATTGTAGTTCAGATCAAATATCATCCCTTTCCCTGTGTACGGAACCAAATTCCAAATGTATCCCATTTTACATTCACAATGCTCATAAAGCTTTATGCCAAAACTAGCTCTTTTTGATGAGATATACTATATCCATGATAGTCTGCCCTTATAAGCCATGAAACTTTCAACAATGCTGACATTGTGGTCCGGAATGTAAACACTCCAAAATTTTACTACAATCGCCTGGTATATCTCCCAAATTTTATTCATTTTGGTTGCTGGATGGGTATTCTCATCAAAGCTTTCATTGTTGGAAAAGTACAGATATTTCATAATTGTTGAAAACCTACACTCAGGCATTATTTCCCCAAATAATGGCAGTAATAATAGCACTTTTACAGCCCGAGTGATTCTTAATTGTAACTTTTAAGTAAGACGCATCTGTATAGTTGCCGAGTGACATTCGGTTTTCGCTGCCCAAGTATTAGAAGCTGAATAAAGATATAAAAATTAGGGCTGCTAATTAATTACTGTTAACACTTTAAAAATGTTTGTGCTTAAATTTTTGTAACGCAACCCATAAATGAGTACATTTAATCCAATTAATTAAACTGTGCTTCACATGTTGTTAATAAGGCAGCGCCAAATGAATCCAAGTCTATTAGTAGTAGTAGCTGGCCACAGCTACAAAGGAATTCCAGTCCATCTTGTCCAGCAAAGCATGCTCACATCCATACTACTCTCACTAATTACCTGAAATGCATCTGCTTCTCTAATCTTCAACTGACCCTATACTGAATTCTCGCAATGCTTTTATAATCTTGTCCTGATATCAGTTAATAAGGGACCTAATCACCCATTCCCCTGTCTTTTGTCTTATGTAGACGTTTTTGTGTTGGCATTTCAGCAACTCCAGGTGGCAAGACAATGAAGAGTAAAGAAAATCTCATTTCATAGTCTCGTCAGCACATACTGATGTTCTTCAACTAATTTTATTACGGCTAACTGACATGTTTCTCTTAATATAATTGTCTTTAGCATTGATAATAAAATTAAGCATGTGTTTTAGGTGTTAAATGCCTTAGTATGTAGCCTGTCTATTTCATCCACAAAAACGTTGTACTGTGTGGTAATGGTAGCGTTATCATCACACACAACATGAACCTCAAGTCCTCTTCACACGATATTATTATTATTAATATTACTTGGTAAATTAAAGGAATTCTGGGTTCTCGATCGCAACAATGTTAGACAAATTTGAGCACCACATATTAGTTGTATATTAATTGAATAAAAGTGCTTTCTCTTTACAAAAACAAATTTATTTTGTGATGGAGCTGTTATCACAACATGTGTGTAGTCAATTATTTTAAGAAAATCAGGAATCGAAGCAAATTGCCTTTTGACCTCTGCCTTCTCACCCTAGCTGTAAGGAAAATATCAGGGTATCATCTTTATTATACCCAGGGCTTGAGGTTCTGGCACTTCCCTGCCTTTGCGGCAGACAAGGGATGCATACTGGCACATTGTGCACTGACATTGTATGTATTTAGGCACAAATTAAGTAATTCCTTTTCTCTGGAGTAAAAATATTTATTTCATAATGCATGGTAAAGACTAAGAGGAAGCAGACACAAAAGCGAGTACACCAGCAGTTATTTCATTTCCCTTCAAGTACTGATTCGCTTTCCTATACAGATAGCATTATGTGGTTCAGCAATGAGTGCAAGATTCCCAACCAGTCATCCAGTTAATGCTGAAAAGTGCCCATCACCAAATACTGTATGGATGATAAAAGCTATAAAAAAACAAAGACAAGTGGTTTCTGCATGATGGTCTCTGTAAAGTAGGCTCCAAATCAGCATATAACTCCAAAAGGGCAGCCCTAGGAAGTCTGAATCAGATTATAAGCCATTCATCATCATGAGCCAAAATATTATCACAGTCCATGAAAACTCTCTCCTCGTGTAGCCAGCAATAATGCTGTACAACCCCACTAACATTTGCAGCATTGTGATGGCTTGTGCAGTACTAAACAACATAGGGAAGAAATATGGACTGCCTTTTCCACCTGAAATGAGTGTAGAAATGCCTCAGATGCCGCCTGAGATCTGTATATAGTGTAAAACTGACATTTATTTGGCAAATTTAATTTTCTTTTTTTTTTTTTTGGTCTCGCAACTCAGCAGTTATTATTTGTACACAGTCTTTTATTTGTTAATCTCATTGAGAGATTGGCAAAAATAATGTTTTTGTGGTCTCTATTTAAGTCAGTAATACCTTATGTAGTTCTTTTTCACTGAAGTTTTATTTTTTCTGTTCTCCCATCGTTGGTTATAAACACGTCACTCAGGAACCTGGCCAAATGCATTAGATTATGAATATTAAAAAAAAAATATTAAGCCTTACATGGTTACTGGAGGGAAGTGATGGTGAGTGGCTAAAAGCACGCTAGTGCAGAGTTTTAAGTTGATTTGAGATTTATAAAGGGACTTGGTGTTGCACATGGCCTACATATAGATTTATAAATCCAATTTTTTGTGCATATGCTGTTTTTGCCTGTAGAGCATAAGCAAAATTTAAGTATGGGATCTAAGTAAGGTTTTATATATGTGGCCCCTGGTCTTTTCTTCATTACTTAGTTCTTCAGAACAAGCCAGTTTCCATCCTGGTCATAATAGGCAGTGCCAAGTGCTTTACTTACTTTTATTGATTTAATTATTAATTTTTTACTAAATCATTTTGTTCTGCTAGCACTTGTCTGCTGCCTCCTGTGTTTACTATATTGTCATTGTGGTGGTTATTAGTTCTCTGAGACTGTGCACAGAGTTAATCCAATGCTTGCCTTTAATCGCTGCTTATGTCACATGCAGCATTAATGTTTAAAAAAAGATGATATTCAGCAGGTGAGTTGTCAGCTTTGGTTTGATTAGATCTTGCTACTGTTTGACTCTGTCTTTATGACATCCTTTGCTGTCAGTTTCTGCTTAGAGCAAGGGCTTGTGGGGAATTACTATATACAGTATGACTGTACATATCACTACAAATAAATAGGGTCCTGCAGTATTACTTTGTTTATCATACCAGCTAAACCATGGTAACTGGTAAAGTTCTTATAAAATAAGTCTTATTTACTATGTTGTACTTTTTCTATTTTTTATTAAAACACTATAATTTAAAGTTGTTTCTATTAATACAACTTTCTTAGCCTCCTGGCAATTTGTAGAAGCAATTAGAATCCCAGTCCTCCTGGCAATGTGCAAACTAATTTGTGCGGAGTATAGTGGGAATGCTTTCTCACTTTATTTAACAATAGCAATAGCTATTTTTCCTAAGATTCTCTTAATTAATTAAGCAAACGTTTTTGGGATAATGGATTCAACAGCCTAGGGGAAACTGCATATAGATACAACAATATAAATAAGTAGAAGCTAGCATCTCTTGTAAGCTTGCACATAGCACAACATACCTGAAATACTAGGTATGCCATTTGATTGATGGCACAGGTAGCATTATAGCATTAAATCTTAATTTATATAAATGATCAACAATAAAGTTCCTATTCATTAAATATGACCATAAATTATCAATGTTGGTTAAAAATGAGTGCTTGAACTATGATATGCACAGGGCTGCTTTGTTTTTAGAGTGAGAGGCAAACCAAAACCAAGATTGTCAGGTCATCAACCATAAAATCAACCTTAAAAAAACTTAAAAAGTGTGTGCTAAAGCAGATGTGTATAATTCATGTTGGTCCTGAAGAACTTTTATTACACAAGACAATTTCCTTAGATTACTATCCCTTGGAAAGCTGTACATTTTATAAATTGCACTGAGGAACCAAGAAAGTGAATGATACTGAAGGAAATTTAATTAATAATTTGATGAAGAATGTAAAATATGCTTTAACATTTCAGCGTGCATATTGTGATATTATAATGTGCCCCAACTTGAAACTCTTAATTGAGCATTTGCTTCCAGAAGTCAGCCTCAAAGCTCCACTAAACTCTCCTATCAACAGGAGACACATTTTTCTAAGATCTTCACAAGTGAGGAAGCAGGTAACTTCCCAACGATAAATCGGACTACTAAGGAGGTATTGAGTGATTTGGAAATTGTAGAGTCCAGCTTAGATTAAATAGGCTGAAATCAAATCTCCAGGATCAGATAATATTTAACCTCAAGGTCTTAAGGAAGTTAGTGAGTACATATATAAACCCTTGAGGAATATTTTTAGAAGGTCACTGCACACTGGGACAATTTCAAAGAACTGGCAAATATTATCCCATTATATAAAAAGGGTGATCAGGAAGATCCAACCAACTATAGGCCACTAAGCTTAACATGCATCACAGGAAAATTAATGGAAGGAATTATTAAAGATATGATTGAGCAACACATGGCAAGAACAAGAGTTTTACTGAACAGTCAGCATGGGTTCAGATAAGGGAGGTAATGTTTTACCAACATGCTAGAATTCTATAAGGAAGTAACAAAAGAGTATGATCAAAGTGGAGCATATGATTTTCTTTATCTGGACTTTCAGAAAGCATTTGGTCAGGTGCCACATGAGTGGTTGGGCATCAAACTAAAAGAAGTGGGTGATGTTTGTAGATGGGTGCAAAATTGACTCAGACACAGGAAGTAGAGGTTTATGATGTGAGGAACCCTATCAGAATTGCCTGAAATTTAAGTGTGGTGTTCCACAGGGGTCAGTGCTAGGGCCGCTGCTATTTTTAATATATATATTAATGATTTGGATAGGAATATAAGTAACAAACTGGTTAAGATTAATGATGAACGATAGTTAGATTGACAGATAATTCTTTGTCCCCTGAATCAATATAAAGGGAGTTAATGTCAGTAAATGTGAAGTATTACACATAGGACATAAAAATGTTAGGTTTGAATACACAATGGGGGGGTCTGAAAATCGAAAGTACACCTTATGAGAAGGAGTCATAGTGGACTCTACACTATCAACTTCCAGACAGTGTTCAGAAGCCTTTAAGAAGGCTAACAGAATGTTAGGTTATATATCACTATGTGGAAATCCAAGGAAGTTATGCTCAAGTTTTATAAAGCACTCGTGAGGCCTCATCCTGGAGTATTGTATACAGTTTTGGTCTCCAGGCTACAATAAGGACATAGCAGTGGTAGAAAAGTCCAGAGAAGAGTGACTATGCTGATTCCAAGCCTACAGGATATGAATAGGATGGGAACACTGGCATTTCAGTCTGCTTCTATTTGCCGGTGTTCTGTTTGTGTATTTTTCTTCTCTTTTTTACCCATTTTTTGCCTTTTCATTCAGATTTGCCTTCGCTTTGAATTAAGAACTGCATTCCTGTCCCTTTTTCTTTTTTCAACTTTACCACAAGCCCTCGTAGAACCGTTTTCTGCTGGCTGGAATCAGTGTGGGTAAGTGGAAACTTTCTCACTGATTCTCTGCTCTAATGTCTAGCTTTGATGAATAGATGATGGAAATTGCCTCTTGTAAATTTCTGAGTAGTTGTGGAAATACCAGTGGTGATTGTCTACTGACCATTATTTTTTTTAATTGAGCCGATTAGTTACATGAGGGGTACATGATTTTGCTGTGAATCTGAAATTTGCTTTGGTAATTTTTGGAAATCTACTATGATAAGCTTCAATTGGTTGTCATGGATTATTCTGTGTACTCTGCTATCTAATGCAGTCACTTCTACAAAACTAAAATATTCACCAGATTAATTTTAATGACTTCGGACAAGTCATGAACTGCCTGCTGATCTCCTGCTGTAACATGATATTCTCCAGCATTCCAAATACATTCACCAGGGATCTTGTCATTGTTTTTGTCTCAGCAGGTGTAACAATGAGTCTATTCATTTATTTTGGTCTGAAAGACGCTATTGTCCACATATTTCTGAATGCTGTTTTGATCATAACGTGCTGATTCCTCTGGTAAAATCACCAGAATATATGTCCATAGCCACTTTGAAGTTTGTATTATTTAACACTTGTTCTATCCCTAACAAAGCTCTGCTGATTGGCGATTTTATTGTAGACACTAAGATGGACTGTTTTTGCCTAACAGAGAATTGTCAACAACCAGATGATTGTTTTCAATTAAATCAAGTACTCCCTCTGGGGTTTGTCTGCTTCTCTAAATCCCGTTCTTCGGGAAGGGGAGGCGGTCTCACAATAATTAATCACAAAGACCTAAAATTATCACCAATACCTCTCCCAGAGCATTCTTCCTTTGAACTGTTAGCCGGCAAACTCAGTGGGCCTTCACCTACTATAATTGCTGTCTTATATAGACCTCCTAAAAAAGCAGGTATTTTTATTGCAGAACTTTTTAATGTTGTTTTTACTTTATGTGCAATGTCACCTAATGTCACCCATAATGACACCTCAACTGATGCACTCACAAATAATTATAATGAAATACTTGTTTTAATTTAACTCAATATGTGAACTTCTCAACTCGTGACAAAGGTCATATTTTAGACTTAGTTTTCTGCTCAGGCATCATACCCCACAATATTATTTCTACTGAATTACCCATCTTGGATCACAAAATGATTACATTTGATGTTAGCTTACCTCTCAGAAAGGTTCAGCATGTAATTTCATTTCATAATATCAAGCCTAAACCCAGAGGGCCTTATTAGTTTATTGCAATTACAGCTTACTTCTCCTCCTCCTACAACATCATCAGAACTAGTAGACAATTACAATGCTGCTCTGTCTTATGCTTTTGATACACTGGCTTTCTTAAAAACACTGACTGTTTCATTTATTCAGACTGCTCCCTAGTTCACCCCTGAACTCTTTCTGCTCAAGGCCATGGGCCGACGGTTGGAGCAACTGGCTAAGAGGATGGGTCTTGTTGTACATATGAAAATGTATTCCGATCATATGTTAAAATACAAAAAGCTGTCTCTGCTGCCAAAACTGTATACTACTTTAACATTATTAATACAGGAGGGAAAAATATTAGACATGTTTTTTTCCACAATGTATTGGCTTATTACATCACCAGAAAATGTTATTCACCATAAATCACTGTTAAGCACTTCTGCACTTCTTTGGATTTCTTCAACTCAAAAATTGAAAAAATCCACCAGCAACTTGCTTCTTCTATCCATGTAGAAAATTACATAATTTCCTTTATCACCCATATTCCCTTACAATTCAACTTATTTTCAGAGTTGTTTACCAGGTGAAACTGATATATCAGAGCATATAACAAAATCTCATTCTTCCACTTGTCAATTGGATCCAATACCTACAGGCTTTGTTAAGTCCTGTTTATCACATATTTACCCCATGAAAACTACTGTAATTAACCCTTCCCTTAATACTAGCACGGAGCCCTTCTCATTTAAAAACAACCTCAATTATTCCAATTATCGTCCAATTTTAAATCTTCCATTCATATCTAAAATTCTCGAAAAACATAGTTGCTTTCCAACTTCAGTCCCATCTTTCAAAATATTAATCTTTATGAACAATTTCAATTTGGCTTTCATCCTAAATACAGCACAGAAACTGCCCATGTCAAAATCACCAATGATCTTCTCTGGGGAGCTGACATGGGACTGTTGTCAATTCTTGTACTTCTTGATCTCAGTTGAGCATTCAACACCATATCCCATCAGATACCTTTTGAAATGTCTACCTAGTTTTGGAGGCTGTGGCCTTGTCCATTAATGGTATTCTTTCTGTCTCACTGACAGGAGGCAGTTTGTTCAAGCAAAGGGCTTTAAGTCAGAGAATGCAGTAGTTACTCAGGGAGTTCTGGAGGGCTTTGTTTTAGGGTCACTTCCTTTTCTCATCTACATCTTTCCAATAGGTAATATCTTTTGATACCATGGTATTAAATTTCATTGTTATGCTGATCACACACAGCTTCATCTATCCACTAAATCCACTTCTGTTTTTCATTCAAATACTCTTACGCCGTGTCTCCAAGACATAAAGTCATGGATGACTCACAATTTTCTCCAATTGAATAGCAACCAAAATGAGGTGCTGCTCATTGGTTCTAAATCTACACTCCGTAAGGTTAACTGTTCTTCCATTTTAATTAACAACACTATCACAAACATCTCTTCCCAGGTTAAGAGCCTGTGCATCATTCTAAACAGTAAGCTCTCCGTTTCATCACATATAAATAATGATTCTCAGACTATCTTCTTCCATCTCAAAAACATTTCTAGACTTTGTCCTGGTCGTACACAGCACAGTACTGAAGCATTGGTTAACACCTTAGTCACTACACGTATACAACGTAGATTATTGTAATGCTATTCTATCTGGCATCCCTAAAAAACTTATCTCATCGCTTACAACTTATACAAAACTCTGCTGCTAGGATAATTACCTGCTCTAAATCTACTAAACATATTACACATATTCTCTCCTAATTTCACTTGCTCCCTGTTTACTACAGAATACAATAAAAAAAATATTGGTCTTAGTATTTAAAGTTCTCTACAATCTTGATCCTCCCTACCATACTGATCTTCTACAGACTTAACACTCTCTCTTGTTCACTCAAGTCCTTTTCTGCAGCTTTACTTTTTGTGCCACACATCAAACTCTGTACTATGGGAGCTCGAGCATTCTCTCATAGTACCCCTCAACCCTGGAATTCTCTACCCTCTCATATCCGTCAGCTACACTCAATAACAAAATTTAAAACTACTGGCATACCAATTATGATTTTACCACTGCAGGTTATATTTGATTTTGGTAGTACTTTTGTGTCCTTATTGCTATTTGATTTTATTGTCCTATTTGTTTTTTATCTTTATTATTGTTGTTTAATTCATTTTAAGGAGACCTGATGACTATTGCACATTGTACATAGGTCTATTTTACAAGTTCTAATGTTATTTATCTTATATGTTATACTTTAAACTTTTTATATTTTATTGTACTACGAAGTTGAGAGAGAAACAGTATTTCGATTCTCCTGTATGTTCTGCACATATAGTGAATTGACAATAAAAGGCTATTTGATTTGATTTTAGTACTAAGAAAGGTGTCTATTAAATAAAATGTACTACTATTAATAATTAATAATAATTCTTTGTATTTATATAGCGCTTTTATCACTACTCAAAGCACTCAGCAATTGCAGCTTAAGGGTCTTGCTCAAGGGCCCAACAGAGCAGAGTCCCTTTTGGCATTTATGGGATTCGAACCGGCAACCTTCCGATTGCCAGTGGAGATCCCTAGCCTCAAAGCCACCACTCCACCATATTAATATTATCATTGTTAAATTATGAAGAAAGATTAATAGAGCTGAGCCTTTTCAGTTTAAAGAAAAGAAGATTAAGAGAGGAGACATGATTGAAGTGTTTATAATTACGAAGGGAATTATTACAGTGGATCGAGCATATTATTTTAAAGTGAGTTCATCAAAAACACGGGGACACAGTTGGAAACTTGTTAAGGGTAAATTTCGCACAAACATTTGGAAACTTTTATTCACACAGAAAACCATAGACACATGTAATAAGCTACCAAGTAGTGTGGTAGGCAGTAGGATTTTCAAATCTAGACTTAATGTTATTTTAGAAGAATTAAGTGGATAGGGCTGGCAAGATTTGTGGGCTGAATGGTCTGTTCTCGCGTAAACCTTTCTAATGTTCTAATAACAGGGATGTTGCCCTTACTCCTTGGGTTTTCTTTTAAGTGCACAAAGCACATAACAAAGAATGAATATTAACATAAAATAGCAATTTAAAAAAATATACTGTGAATTGAAAAATAACTATCAAAGACAAATGCATAATCAATAATGTACAGTATGTAAAATATTTTTTAAAACAACAAAAAGATTAAATAAAATTAAAAAATATTTAAGACAGGTATGACACCCTGACTGTTACATGAAAATTGATTGTAATACATTGCATTTGTACTCTGGAATGTGCAGCTTCAACTTGGACTCAAAGCATGTATGTAAATTTAATTTGTATCTGAAAGCCTGAAGCTCCAACTTTGTATAAAGCTGAAAAACTGATTACTACTAAAAATGTACTGTGTAGTAGTAATATAATTCTGTTGTTATGCTCCCCACTGTCAAACAAACAAATAGGATGCAGCTGCACTATTTTGTCTATTGCACTGGTGGAATTCCCTTTATCATGCTTCCAATTGACGTTGAGTTACATGGTAGATTTATATATTGTACAAGGACAACTAAATTTAGACTTTTCTGTAGTGAAGCTGGTCACATTTAATAAAAGGTCATAAAAGCAGCACACAAACACCTTAATCATGTGCACAATATACTGTATATCTACTAGAGTCTCCTTAAATTTAACCACTGCAATGCAACTGAGGAGTGTGGTGGTCATTGACATTAAAAAGTGGATATAATAAAAATTAAAATAAAATGAAGAGCATTGAGGATGCAAAATGCAAGATAGCATTGTCTTAAATCAGTACTATCTTTGAGTAATGAATGTTTATGTATATAAGCTAGGTGTTTTATGTTAAGTATGTTGTTTTCATATTTGGGCAGAGTCACTTTAATAAACAGAGAAAGGCACTTGTTTACTTACCAGTTTGCTCTCTGGTTGTAAATGGCGGTAACTATGTGTCTTTGGCTTTTGGTTTGGATAGTATGACAGGTATTTCCATTCCAAGGGCCCTGTTGTTTGTTGGGTTCCTGCAGCATTCTTCAGGTGTCACTGTTGGGTTTCTGTATTGCAGAAAAGGGGCTCTTGGGTGAATAAGGTGGATGTCCAGTGTGGGATGCTGCTGGGAATTAATTATATGTGTGCATGTAGGGTGTGAAACTTAAAAATAAGGTTAGGCACATTACCAGGGAGAAGGGTGTTAGAATCCAGTCAGGTAATGCTTTGACCTGGGATAAAAGCCAGTCTATTTGCTAACCTATAACAGTTAAGTATAGATCAAGAGAAGGTCAGATCCAGACACTTCAGTCTTTGCGCAGAGCGACTTCCATTCAAAAAAAAAAAAAAGTGGTAATTTTGGTGGGGTTAGGGATGTTTCTTTTTTATGGGTGGGTGCCATATGATTTTTTGTGCCTTTTTGTCTTCATATTTATTTATTGAAGTATTTGGTTGCACATTTTGATTTTGCTTTTACTGAATATTAACCTTTTCTGCAATAAATACACCTGATGTATCTGCCTCTCTTTTTGTTAAACTGACTCTCGGTCCTGATATTCATTGATCCTGAGATCCTGCTGTAAGGAAACCAGAGAATGACTATACCTTTAAATAAGCCTGCTATCAACTCTTGTCTTTTGGTTAAAGAAAATAACTAAAGTAAAGTAGAGTAGGTATGCACATTGAGTGAAAACCTAGCAAGGGGCAGTGTTAGCTTGTGTCAGGGAGTTGAGTACATTGTATATTAGGGTAGTTACATTTTATTTGCAACTTACTAACAATTTCCTCTATTTCATACTGTTTTATCTGTGACAAAGAATCCTAGTTACTACTATGTTAAATATAAACTATTGTACATATGGTGCATTTTTGATTAAATTAATTAATGTGTATGTCTGTTTTGTCACAGAATCACACCACACACCACAATCCCCACCAGTTCAGAAATTTGCATTGTAATAACTGCCAATAAACAGCCATGAACTTGTGATTTCTGGATTCCAAAGGCCTTCAGAAATATCTAGATAGGAAAACTCATATGCTAATTTGTGCTGGAACTGCCTCTAAACATTACAAACAAAAGCTTCCTGGTGTCAATGGACCCACACCTTTTGTGCAGCACTGTCACTACCCTCCATTCATCCATCCGCAGAGCAAATCCCATCAACTACACCAGGGGTCTCATGATTAAACGGTGCGTACGCACAGAAATGTTGCGTAAGAACTTTTCCACGTTCAAATCGCGATGTATAAAACCTACACTTGGCATAAAGCCACTCACTTTTCCACGGTACCTCATGTCTTGTACGCAAGTTCTCCGCTCGGTTTTGCAAACTGCCGGCACCCAGCGTCAAAGCAGTGCTACTGTTCTTGTGTGATTACTCATTATTTTCCTGACGTGGCTTTATAAATACACAGAAACTAACCGCATATTGTTTATTAGTGTAATGCATCTGATTGTAATTAACTCGTAACAATATAATGGTCCAGGGAACAGCCATAGTATTCCAAATGCCATAACTGCTTTAGCGTTGTTACTCTCACTTCTTCTTCTTCTTCTTCTTCTTCTTCTTCTTCTTTCAGCTCCTCCCATTAGGAGTTGCCACAGCGGATCATCTTTTTCCATATTTCTCTCACTGCACCACTCGGAGTATTTATATCACTGTATCTGAGTGTGAATCACAGCAGCAGCTGATCGGAAAGAGAATTATCGGTATACGGCTTTAAGGACACGCTGTCTCTGCCACGGCAAAACCGTTTCAAAGCCTTTCCTGTACGGACCTCGCGGTTCAAAACAGTTTAATCCCAAGAACTTTAAATGCAGCCAATCAAGTGCTCCTTGTAGAACTGTTTGTACTTATAAGTACAATCACCCCACTGTAAACTTGCACTACAGTTATAATATCGCACAACCTGAGCCACTTTATAAAGCGCGTATTTACATATGATGACGATATCATTTTTAAGGTGAAATGCAGCAAAATATGTTTGTTAAATTATACAGATAAAACTTTAACTTCATTTAAATAATCTATATTCTTCACTGGGAGTGTCTTTAAGGATAGAATAATTAAACATGTACTACGAAGATATTTCAATGTTCTTTAAACGTTTTGAAGAATCAGCGCTAAGCTTACAGATGGCTTAACGTCTATTACAGAGCTGATTGTATGGCGATCGGTTACTTGGGGAAAGAAAAGCACTGACTGCAGTGACGGCTACCCCAATATATATTGAATATAAAACAGAAAGAAAAATAACAACACAGCTAAACGCAGCGACAAATTTCGGCAAAAGTTAAATGCTTGTGTCATGAGCACGAGGCAGCTAGTGTCTGCAACATACGTGGCCATCCACCGTGCATAAGATACTTTACTGACATTGGCGGGCGAAGGAGCCAGCCACCGATTCTTCCTCTGCCCAGTGCCACCACAAGCTTAGAGCCGCCCTGAGTACTGCTGCAATAAATTATTTCATCGAAGTGAAACATGTTTAATAACGTGCTTTAACTCCTATCATCATGAAAATGACATCACGTATACATCTCAGTATTTTAGTTATTCAGAGAGCTGTAATATCACGAATGTAATGGATTCTGTGTCCAGTTGGAGGAAGAGAGCGGTTTAAGAAACAAGTAGTGATTCACACACATAGAGCACATAGAAAATCAAATACAAAACAAAGCATTTAACGTGCTACTTTAATTACGATGTGATTTTAGAAACTGGTTAATTAAACAATTTTAAGATGAATTTTATGATGTTCTACTTTAATGACAAAATAAACTACGTGATTAAAGTGGAAATGTCGAGATTGAAGTGGACATTTCGTGCTTTTTCCCCACCGTGTGGCTTTTTCTCTGTACCCTAATAAGCTTTCATATGACACTCAGACAGTGGGCTTACAACTCGGCTTTCCACGGCGACTTTGATATGTGACTTCTTTTTTATTTCCGGCACTGTGCGATTTTGTGGATGTGAGCTTTCATGTTTCTCCAACACGCTATATCACTCGATCAACTTCCTTTTGTTGATTATACCACGGCTTATTTGAACAAATAGTATGTTTTTCCTTTGCCTCCACTTGGTATTCGCTGAAATTCTTATGTTTCCCCCCGTGCTTTTCCCATTGTCTTTTCACAGAAGGCTGCGTTTAAGGGCGATTCATATTGATTTGCATATTTAAATAGGCGTAATTCTGGGAGGATTTGGGGCGTTACATAATGCGTGCGTGCGCGTTAGTTTTCATGCTGATCGGGATTTATGTAGCGGAAGAGCGTGGAAGTTGGAGTACGCACAGATTCCTGCATCTGGATTTTTCTGTGCGTAAGCACATTTCGGCTTTTGTGCTTACGCCATGTTATAGTGCGAGTTCTACGCACGGCGCTATACATGAGGCCCCAGGTG
This sequence comes from Polypterus senegalus, assembly GCF_016835505.1. Taxonomy (NCBI): domain Eukaryota; kingdom Metazoa; phylum Chordata; class Cladistia; order Polypteriformes; family Polypteridae; genus Polypterus; species Polypterus senegalus. The sequence goes on from NC_053158.1 coordinate 149,812,403, forward strand.
TTTTGTCCTGGAAACACAGACACAATCTGTGGAATTTCAGACATTTGTTCTCTGGTAACTAACTGATAGGTGACCAACTGTAAACCAATGATATGTGGATTACAAATAAGTTAATAGGAGATCACCTATGCTTGTACACACATGGACTGCCTCTAAGCACTCGAAGCAGAGCACATGTTGGTAACATCAGTTGAGCTCTCAGTCACTCAGTCCCCGCCTTTTGCACAGCACTACGACTACAGTCATAATAACATATTCTGCTCAAATATACTGCCCTTTAATTGTGAAACAAATCTTTTAAAAACAACTAAACAATCCTCAGACAATTTGCTGTGCTGACTTTGCATATTTCATTATACTATTACATAGCTGTCACAGTCTAATAAAATATATCATAGTAAAAGCCTGTCCACCAAGAAAGTTATGAATTTTATGCCTGCTGTTCCTGCAACTGACCAGGCCCTTTTAGAGAAAAGAAGTCTAGTTGAGATCACATACATTAATGTATGTCGTTGCACATCAAACTGCACATACTTTCAACAATCATACAAGACAGTTCTATGAACTGACATTTATAATGTGAATTGATAAAAAAGAACAATAAATGTTGGTGGATTTGTAACACTTCAGGTAGTATTCCAATATGGTAGCTTGCATTGAAGTGCATTGAAAATGGAACCACTACAAACAAAGAGGCTAGAGGCTAGGGTTTGGCAGCTGACATGACAAACCTCCTAAAAAGGGTCTTTTCTGCCAACTGCTATTAGGCATTTCAATGCTTCCTCCCAGGGCACTTATTACGTTTATTTTCAAATACGATTTTGAAACATCCAAACAATATACATTTCTTTATTCATATTTTTTATTTACATATTAATTAATAGATTGGCTGTATTATTTGCCCTGTGATACTGTATCTGTTTTATGTTTTTGCTGCTGTATGCATATTAATTTTCCCCTTGGGATTAATAAAGTATGTCTAATCTAAGACAGTATTTTATATTTACGTATTGTACAGTATATCTTTATGGCCATGATTTTGTGCTTGTAAGGTCATTATGGGATTCTGGGCAAGACACATGCAAATTTAAGTTGCAGCCATCAAATAATTTCACCAACAATAATAATTATCCTTTGATCATATATCCAACAATGTCTCAATATTTAGCCATGGAAGAAACATATGTGAGCTGATGTGCTAATTGTACCAAACATTTTAGGAAAAGAGCTTTTTTATAAAAATTATCATGGGAGTAGAGCCCTAGGATGAGATTTCTAGGTGCTTCAGAAAATATGAGAGAAAGATGCTTGTATTTTCATCTCCTGCCAAATCAATTCACACCTCTACCATCAGCATCTTTTGTTTTGTAAATGCGTTAATCAGCACAAGCAGCAAGCAGCCTGCTGTCCTATCCCCCGCCTTGATGGAGCTCAGCTATAATACAGTATATCGTTATTTGGAATACATGCATTTTGTGTGTGTTTTGTGTCTACAACGATCTGAGTAAGTGTAGAATGAAAGGAAATACGAGAAATGCAAGAAATGTTGAACACATACCTAAAGATGAAACTTTTCCCATGTTATACTAATAATGAGAAGAAGTGTATAATGTGTGAAGACTTTAGACCAAATATCAAATAAGCACGTGCTCTTTTATTTAAGATTATAACCAAAGGAAAAAAAAGCATTTGATTTACATGTGGTTTTAAAAGAGTTAAAAACTCAAGCACAAATGTCAGTCGACAGGGAATTAACATGTATTCTTCAATGATGCAGAAGTAAGAGCTGCTGCCTTGTAATGAGACTGGGCACTCTGTGTTTTGAGTAGTGAGATGCTATTATTATTACTATTATTTCTACAATATAATAAAAACATGCATTTGATTTGAGTCTGTAACACCCAGTGTAAATTGTGGCTACTTGTAAATGTTAGCAGTTGTTTTTTTTTTATTCTGTTTTATTCTCTCAGAGACGTTCACATGGTACAACGAACTTGCCTCTCCCTCTTTGAGTTGATGACATTTATCTCCATTCTTTTCACAAGAGCAGTGCTGAGGCTGATGCCTGCTCTGAAATGTTTTTTGTACTAGCAATCCGCTATCAGACTGGACAAAGGCAGGACCGTAGCATCAAACAGCTTCTTCACAGCGCTTTTTCGGCTAATAAACTCTGCACCACAATGCAACTCTGCTTGGCACCATAAGTAAAATGGGACTTCCACCTGCAGCTAAAGTCACACCAGTATGCAAGCAATTCACGGTCTCTGTGAAGAGAACAGGGTGCCAATGGTGGAGCTGCATTATATGGTATTCTCTGGCAAATGCCAATCAAACTCCCACTCATGCTACCCTCATGGAGTCTGTATCTGACAGTTTGGTCAAAAACATGCAAACTAGTAACCAGCTAGAGGTAATTTTCCAGGGATCTAGTTCTCGTACAAAGGAGCAATCAGTTCTTGAACTACTGGCTACTGGATTTTTAGATTTGGCCTGAATCAGCTGGTGATGTTGAAGGATGGATTTTTTTAAATTCCTCTCCTTGAGAACAGGCACTTCTCAATGTTGTCTCTTGTCAGTATTCCTTTATTAATTGTACAGGAAAAATGCATTTCTAGTATAGATCCTATGAGGATGGGCACGTTGCATACCTGACAGGATTTATTTCACACATGATTTATTTGATTTATGCTTGCTGATTTTGTCTTGGTGTGGAAACAAAATAGTCTTATTAAGTTTTTTTTCTTTGATTCTGCCGCTAATTACAATTCTAGTGCCACCTTTAACTAAAGTGCCCAGACCTTTTGGGAATTCTCAGTTTACAGCCATGTAAGTGAGTTTTAATTCTCAGGTATGTCTTGGCAAATACATTTTGCTATTTGAAAAAATATTAGCAATTAAATAGGTAATTTTTTTTTTGTTTATTCTGTAAAATGCTAACAACGTATCAACAACAATGCATTTGCTAGTATTCATGTGCATGGTAATGAATAAAACATCAAAACAGAAAGAGAATAAAAAATGAGAAAATGTCAAAAATTGTAATAAAATGGTGCCAACATCTTTAAAAATGCTGACAGTTATTTCATTTAAAATAAAGAAAATTGTACTCCTTGTACCATTTGTTTATCATTTTATATCATAGCATAACTTCAAATAAAATTTCAACTTCAAGACACAAGTCAACAAATGTGTTTCTTTTAAAATGCTGTCAACTTTATTCATGTAAATTATTTAGATTTTACTGGAGCTAACTTAACACTAAGTCATGCGACAGAGTAAACAAAATTAAAACTAAAATTAATCTGTACATTTTTACATTTTCCCTTATTTCTACATTTTTTATATGAGTGACAGATTATAAAAGGGTTTGCAATGATTAGGGTGAGATGATTTCACAGTGCTCCTCAGGTAGAACTTTATAAATATACTCTACATGTTTATATAGAAATGGACTCTGCTTAGACCAAAGGCAATTAACAAGTGTACCAACAATAAGACTAGAGAAAATTAAAAATCTTAAACAAGGATTAGGTGTACTAGGTGTTTTGAAAATGCAAACTATATTTGTACAAGGTCATTTTAAAGCCACACTCTGAACACAGAGGTAAAAATATGTGAGTGAGTGTAGTTATAAAAATAATGTTTCTCTCTTATCGTGGTTAAACTTGTCGTATTTCCTGAAAAGCATTATGCAAACAGAGTGAATATTTAGATATGGTATTATTTTTTTCACTTCCTTGGCATAAAAAAGAAAAATAAAACAAATCTTGGAATGATGCACTTTAATTGCATAGATGTTCTTGGGAGTTATGCTAGTCTTTTCCTTATAATGTCTCGATTAGCTTTTAATACAATTTCAAAATGACAAAAAATGAATTATTATGGGTTCTTTTGCAAAACTGGAAAAATTAATAAGAGTGATTTTAAACTCATGCTTTGCAATAATTTTTCTTAGCTAGGTATGTCACATGTAGTATTATTTTAATATGTGGTGTGACAGATAGCTGTGCAAGTGCACTACTTTCCTGTCACACCAAACCTTAGACAGCATAGTTCATTAAAACTACTTCTACACTGGAAATTCTACTGATGTATTGTTTAGATTAACCAGCAAAAAGCATTAACAATGCATCACACTAAAAAGTTGTGAAACATTAGCTGAGTTGTGTTTCTTCTCTGATTCCTTAGCTATTGAATTTGGTTTAATGTAAATGCAATTAACAATTTAGGGTTTTTTTTTTGTAAAACATACAGCTAATAATAAGAAGAGGGGTTATGTTTTATTATCTTTAGAGAGGATGCATGGTGGAATATACTATAGGAGACTACAAGCATCCTTTACAGATGTTGATAGAACAATTTAAAATCTAGGCTGAATTTATGTCCATCTGTATTTTAATGTTTTATATAAGCCCTGTATAGTGATTTGTTCAACCTAGAATCTAATATTGTTACTTATTTTACATTAACCATGTGCTGTTTCTGTGCACTTATTTAAAACATCCTATATGATTCTCCTTCAGATTCCTGGTATATATGGTGTAATAAAGAAATGCACTTGAATACTCAAAAAAGAGTTGGAGAATTACCCCGTATATTGTCTGACTGACAATATGAAAAAAAAAACGGTCAAAATAATCAAAATATGAGGCATTCGACAAAACATGTTGGGTACAATCATTTTTATAGCAGAAAATGGTAATAGGAAATGACAAAACGAAAGCAACCTCATCGTAGATGGCTGGTAGTGACATCATCAGGGATGGCCGGTAATGATGTCATGGCGATGGTGCCAGAAGTGATGTCATCGGGGATTGCCGGAAGTGATGTCTTTATGGAGGAGCCGGAAGTGACGTCATCAGGGATGGTCATCGGATGTGACGTAGTTATGGTGGAGCCAGAAGTGATGTCATCCATGGATTGGATTATGGGATCATGGCCATTTTGAGAACCTGGAAGTATGGTCAGTGAAATATTGTTTTTCTTCATTATTTCTGTAGATGGAGAGACAGAGACGGTTAGTACTTATAATCAACCCTTTATCTTGTGAAATATCACTCACCTTATGACTTGTTGGCTGCTTCCTAAGCGTGCGTGTGTGACAATGGAAATAAGGTATTTTAGCATCAATGTTTAATTAACGTTTGAAATATGAAATAACAAACACTACTACTTTATAACTACAAAATAAAACATGTTCAGCCATCCTTTTTTAAACCTGATTATTCCAATTAGTGGGTGTGTTAATGACAATGCCTATTTTAAAGACAATGGGCATAAGACACCTCAACTCTAAAAAGGACACCAGTTCATTACAAAGCATCCCCACTCAGAATGGATCAAATTAGAGCTGGCAATCAATTGTCAATGTCCATGGCTGGGCTTCCAAGCTAGATGAGTTGACGATGGAAATCCAATGCAAATATTTATTTTTTGGATCTCAATATATAAAACTATTCATATAACCCAGGCTTAATTTGATCAATTGTAAAATATTAAAACAAAACTCATTTTTTGCTGGCCAGAAGTTTATGTAGATGTCATAATATATCTCTGCATATTCACTATTTTTTTTGTCAGTAGTTACTACAATGAGTGAGTCAATAGTCTCATCAGCTTTTGAGTGCCCTACTGTTATATTTATAAATATACAAAAATAGTTAAATTATTTTATTTTAATGTGTAAAGTCATGTTATATAAATATTTTTGAGGTGACATTGTTAAATGGAAAAATAAAAAAGTCATTTTTCAATCAATTTTGTTACAAACCAAACTTACTTTATGATTGGATTTAAAGATTGTGTAAAGCAAAGGTGCAACAGTCAGTTACCACTAAGGATGTCATAATGAAGAAATAGATTACTTTGATTGGTGCTCCTCAATTAATAGTTCCTTGGTAATTATATTACCACTCCCACTATATTTTTTTCCTTGCCTTTGTCTGTAAGATGTAGACTCCTGGCTACTAGGATTAAATTAAGAAACAAAATAATACAATTTATTGATAAACCCAATAATTATAGAAATGTGATAACCTGTCTCGTGTCTTGGCTTTTATGTCAATGTACAGTATATGTAATACAAAAGTATATAGTTCATTTAGAACTTTTCTACCTTTGGAACTTTCATGCAACTTCACAGCCATCTTCCACTTGCTGAGGTTGTCCGTGTCCATGTGATATCTTCAGACACTGATCTTCTTGGTATTCTAAAAATTCAATACAAACGTTTATGGTTGCGACCTTGTCCATCAAACCTGAAACCCCATCTTTTTCACATTTTATATGTGCTGTATTCATGCATTTATTTCAACTCTTTTTTTATGTCTATTTACCAATATACTCATATACTTTTTCATTTTAAGCTAATGTCTTTGTAGCTCTTGTGAGTTACATGTAAGTTATGTCTTGCTTTGTGATGTTGCTCACTAGGAAAGGGGCTGTACCACATGTGACATAATGTATAGCTGATTAATTAATATTTAGATTTTTAAATTACAAGTCACAAAAGTGAAGCACCATACAAAACATATTCTATAAAATGCTGCATATGTTTCTTCCAAATTAATTCCTACTTCATAATTCTATCTAAAATTTCCAAATGACCAACTTAAAACACAACACTGTCTATGCTTTCTCTTCAACAAAGCTATCAGAAGTGAAGTATGAGGTTGATGTAAAGTAAAATTCAAGGTCATATTACTCTCCTTGTGTTTCTGCCTAGCTGACATATTTCATTAGTCCAAGACATGAAGGCACAATCACTCTGCATTTAAATTAAATGTCTTGGAAAATGCCTGATAAGATGTCTGAAGCTAAATGGTCACAGAAAGCCTATTAAATAAAACTAATTAAAATGTAGATTCACGGTTTCATGTTTTATATTGTGTACTATTGCCCATCAAATGTTTAGATTCAGATAATAATGTTCTGTTAAAATGGATAACAATTAACTAATAGTCTATTTAAAAAGACCCCATTTTTGAAAAGTGCAATTCACTGTCTATTCAAGGTCATAATGGACTTTGTCAGTTCATTATTAACAACAAAATTTATGGCAGAATGAAGAGCAGCAGAAGGGGTTCTTTATGCATTACCTTATTTTCCTGATATTTAGCTAAAAATAGACTTGGAAAAAGGTAAGATTACCGCTCTCTTTTTATATACTGGGCTACTCATTTTTTATTCAAGCATCTAATATTCAAAAGGGACTCATATACAGCTATTGCTACAATGAAGATGAAGAGCGATGATGTAGCTGTTTTGAAATAAGAATTGCAATTAATTATATTTTATATACAAAAAATTAATAACAAGTGCACAATTTCTTTGTATTAATAATTACAATATTTCACAACATCTTGTATATAGTTTTGGAAATCAATAAATTAGTTTTCCTTATAAAAGAAAATGTCAACTTGTATATTCCTCATCTAATGTTCCTCATATTCCATGACGATGTCTTAATTTAAAGGGATAAAAAAATTAAGAATTTTGTTAGTGAAATAATGCAGCTGTGTAAAAGGAAGGCAGGAAGGTGACCATTGTTGCACTGAATGACAGTGTGCGAAAATATATTGAATGTTATGTACCCCTGAATGGCAACAATAAATTATATCTCATATTTAAAGATAGCTAAAGAATCTGTTTTATTTTAATTAAAGAAAGTCTGCATTCATTTGGCAAAGTGGAAAAACAAAAAGTAGAGGACATTGCTTCCAGCAAAGAAAAATAAGCAAAAAAAAAAATTATTGAATATTAAATCAGTAACAGATTGAAGAGAAATGCAGAGGCAGAAGGATAGAAGAAAGCTGCAGGCAGTAAGTAGACTGAATAAGAAATATACAGAAAAAAGGTTTCTTGAAATAATTTGTAGCTGGTTTTCAGCCTTATATTTTTGTGTCATTGGAATGCTTAACCCAACTTGTGCAAAGTGTTTCAAAGTGACCTCAACTGCAGCGTGCAGGAATGTATCTACTTAGTTTAAAACATCTGGGGGATCCTGACGGGCTATTTCATAACACTGACTTTTTTCGCTTATTCACTTATTTTTGTATTTGCCATATTTCACAATACTACTTTATAAATAACATGATGTGTGACATTTTATTGATATAATTGTAAATGATGATATGGTATATGTTATTTACAATTTTACTATGTTTCCTATGTTAACATTTAATAATTGATGCATAATAATAATGTTTTTGTTTGAAAATAATTATTAAAAATTATTTCTTGCTCTTGAGCACTAGCATGTATTCTAGTTACGGCTCATTTTCGTTTTCTTTACTTGATGCCATGTTTAATTAAATTTCATATTTTCATAATACTTAAGCCCATGTTGCAGTTGTTTATTGTTTTCCAGATTCAAATATAAAGCCAATAAACCATTATTTTGTATAACTCAGTATTGCCTGGGTTTGCTGTTAACTCTCGGGACACTGTTTTTGTGGATTTTGCACATTCTCTCTGGGTCTACATGGTTTTCACAGGGTAGCCTGCTTACTCCCTGCATGACAAGAATGAATGTTACATTAACCACAACTGCATTTACTCACAGGCTATACTGATCTGCAGAGGACAAAAATTAGTAAAAATTAATAAACTCCTTTTTCATTTTTTCCAAAGAAATGTTACTGCCGCTAAACTGGCTGATTGGGTCTTCTTTAAATCGAAATTACAAATTACTTCCAATGGGGAAATATAATGGACATGAACTTTAGATGAAAGAGGTGTGATTGTTTCAGTTACCACCTAATAATTTTTATTTCCATTTCTTGATTGGTTTGACTTTATGTCAATCACATTGTTATGCAATTCTTAACATATAAAGTTGCGCAGTGTTGCAGAGTTGGCTAAAGTTTTTAGTAAGTTGTTGATGCAACCATGACTGATCATGGAAGGTACGATAGTGGAGCATAAAAAAGAAAAAGAGGAATGTTAAAGTGGGACACGAAGAAAAATGCCAAATTTTACTGGATTTTTCAAAGCACTTGTCAGTGATGTTTAGGAATTTGTCACATCTTTTGAGGCAGACAATGTTGCCAATGTCAAAGAAAACAAGAAGGGACTAGCTGTGGCAGGAGAAGCTGAGACAGGTTCAGCAGCAGGCATAGTGAAAGAAATAGCACTGTCAGTACCAGAGACCACAAAGGCTTCATCTCCACAAATAATTTGAATGACCAGTGGCATTGTAGCTGATGAGAGTCTCTGCAACACCAATCTATCTAGGTAAGGAGTAAGGAGTCTAATTACAGTATATTGGGTGGGTTAAGAATGGGCTGGAGTCATGTCTAAATAACAATGTGGACAGCACAGCCTCAAAATGCCTGTGCATAAACCAGAAAAAATTTCTTAAAAAAGTGACACTCATAAATGATGATATGTGCCAAAGGAATGGCTATTTGATTCCCCTACCACCAGGGGCCTCATGTATAAACGGTGTGTACGCACAGAAATGTTGCGTAAGAACTTTTCCACATTCAAATCGCGATGTATAAATCCTACACTTGGCGTAAAGCCACACATTTTTCCATGGTACCTCATACCTTGTCATACACGCAAGTTCTCTGCTCAGTTTTGCAGACTGGCGGCACCCAGCGTCAAAGCAGTGCTACTGTTCCTGTGTGGTTACTCTTTTCTTTTCCTGACGCGGCTTTATAAATACACTGAAACTAACCGTATATTGTTTATTAGTGTAATGCATCTGATTGTAATTAACTTATAACAATATAATGGTCCAGGGAATAGCCATAGTATTCCAAATACCATAACTGCTTTAGCGTTGTTACTCTCACTGCAACTTCTTCTTCTTCTTTCAGCTGCTCCCGTTAGGAGTTGCCTCAACGGATCATCTTTTTCCATATTACTCTCACTGCACCACTTGGAGTATTTATACAACTGTATCTGAGTGTGAATCACAGCAGCAGCTGATCGGAAAGAGAATTATCGGTATACAGTATCAAGCACACGCTGTCTCAGCCACAGCAAAACGTTTCAAAGTCTTTCCGGTACGGACCTCGCGGTTCAGAAACAGTTTCATACCAAAAACTTTAAACACACTCAATAAAGTGCTCCTTGTAGAACTGTTTGTACTTATAAGTACAATTACCTCACTGTAAACTTGCACTACAGTTATAATATTACACAACCTGCACCACTTTATAAAGCGCGTATTTACATATGATGATGATATCATTTTTAAGATGAAATGCAGCAAAATATGTTTATTATATTATACAGATAAAACTTTAACTTCATTTAAATAATCTATATTCTTCACTGGGACTGGCATGAAGGATAGAATAATTAAACATGTACTACGAAGATATTTCAATGTTCCTTAAACTTTTTGAAGAATCGGCGCTCTAAGCTTACAAATGGCTTAATGTCTATTACAGAGCTGATTGTGTGGCAATCGGTTACTTGGAGAAAGAAAAGCAAGGACTGCAGGGGCGGCCACGCCAATATATATTGAATATAAAACAGAAAGAAAAAATAACGACACAGCTAAAAACGCAGCGACAAATTTCGACAAAAGTTAAATGCTTGTGTCATGAGCACGAGGCGGCTATGCAGTGTCCGCAATGGATGTGGCCATCCGCCGTGCATAAGATACCATATTGACATTGGCAGGCGAAGGGGCCACCGATTCTTTCTCTGCCCAGGGCCGCCACAAGCCTAGAGCCGCCCATGCGTACTGCTGCAATAAATAATTTCATTGAAGGTCGTGCACAATCACTGCGCCGTGAAACCCATGTTTAATAATGTGCTTTAACTCCTATCATCATGAAAATGATATCACGTATACATCTCAGTATTTTAGTTATTCAGAGAGCTGTAATATCACAAATGTAATGGATTCTGTGTCCAGTCGGAGGAAGACAGCCGGTTTTAGAAGCAAGTAGTGATTCATACACATAGAGCTCATAGAAGATCACATACAAAACAAAGCATTTAACGTGCTACTTTAATTACAATGTTATTTGAGAAACTGGTTAATTAAACAATTTTAAGATGAAGTTTATGATGTTCTACTTTAATGACAAAATTAAATAAAATTACATAATTAAAGAGGAAATTTCAAGATTGAAGTTGACATTTCGTGCTTTTTCCCCATTGTGTGCCTTTCTTTTCTCTGTACCCTAATAAGCTTTCATATGACACTCAGACAGTGGGTTACAACTCGCCTTCTCACGGCGACTTTGATATGTGACTTCTTGTGAACGTGAGCTTTCAAGTTTCTCCAACACGCTATGTCACTTGATCAGCTTCCTTTTGTTGATTATACCACGGTTTAATTAAAGAAATAGTTTTTCCTTTGCCTGCACTTGGTATTTGCTGAAATTCTTATATTTTCCCTTGTGCTTTTCCCATTGTCTTTTCACAGTCGGCTGAGCTTAAGGGCGATTTATATTGATTTGCATATTCAAAGAGGCACAATTCTACGAGTAGTTGGGGTGTTACATAAAGCGCGTGCACGAGCGTTACCAGAATTTATGTAGTGGAAGAACGTGGAAGTTGGAGTACGCACAGATTCCTGCATCTGGATTTTTCTGTGCGTAAGCACATTTCGGCATTTGTGCTGACGCCATGTTATAGTGCGAATTCTACGCACGCCGTTATACATGAGGCCCCAGGTCTGTGTTTTACTTTGCTTGCTGTCTCTTCTGAAATAGCCAGTCCTTCTTTGAAGCCAGTTACAGTGACTGGAAAATGCCAGAGAGCGTTTAGGTGAACGTGATGATGGATAGATAGATCCTTATTTGTCCCAATAGAATAATGATAGCCACAAGAAGGCAATGATAACTTACATTAAACTGATGCTGGATGATGGAAAAATTGACTTGGAAATGAAAAACAATATGATGTGAGTCTCAATGTGTACTGCATATTGGACTGAGGTTTTGAAAAGAGTGGTGACAGTTGTAAAAGTTTTAATGGAGCGGGATTGACTTTCCAAGGCACCAATAAAATATTTGGCAGGTGTAGGGGAAAAATCTTGATCCCAGTTCAGTTCAGTATTTGTACATAATAGGTTCTTTGCACTCTTAAAATATGTAAGCATAAGAAATTTATTTTAAAAAGACACATTTGGGGCACTCCATGTAACATGCATCACTGTTGCATAATATCACGGGTGTGCTACCAATCTTTTGTTAAATGAACCCGTTATAGTGTATGAAAATACAAAAGTATATTTGACATACAGCAGAAAATGTGTTAATCTAATATAAACGTGATATTAGATCATCCTGTATTAGGTTACACAGAGAGATACATGATACTTCATTCTAAATAAAGAGCGACCATGAGGGTTTACATACAAGAATGAACTCTTCATACTTTGTCGAGTTAGAATACAACTAAAAAATTTAATACATAAAAAATGTTACATATATATATATATATATATATATATAAAGTATATATAATATATATATATATATTGTGAGGGAGAGCCGGGTCCCATGCCCGGCAGGGACATACTACTTATGTTCGGGGGCCGCCATGGGCAGTTCAATACCTCCCGGGGCGCTTGTGGCAGCCTCCTGGCGATGTTGACTCCCCAACCGCCCGCAGGGCTCCATGGGAGATGGAGTCCTCCACAGCTTGGTTGGGGTCCGGCGTGGCCACTAGGGGGAGCTACCTGCTTCCCACAGCCCGGCTGGACGAGCTTTCAGCCTCGCCCGGAAGCTCAATTAGGACCAGGTGGTTAATCACCTGGAACGCTTCCGGGTGGGCTATAAAAGGGCCCAGCCACCACCACTCGAGGAGCCAGAGGAGGACTAAGCTTGCAGAGGAGTGGTGGAAGAGAAGGTGGAGGATTGATTGTGAGTTTGTGCTTTGGGACTGTGTTTGGGCTGTGTGGCACGGGAAAGACGTGTCACACAGCTGAAGAAAAAATAAAGCCTGTGTGTTTTTGTACACGTTGCCTCTGCGTGGTCTGTGCCGGGTTGGGCGCTATATAGTGCCTTTTACAATATATATATATATATATATATATATATATATATATACACACACACATGTTTTCTCCTACACAGGCCTGATGATAGAAATAAAATGTGTATGTCAGAAGTAATAAGTGAGTCTGACCAATTTTTAAAGTCTCATATAGTATAATTTAGTAATACAGGAGAGTAGAAACTCCCTTGTATTTTTTGTCAACCTCATGCAAAGAATTTATTGGAGCTCAAGTGTGCTCAGAAATTGTTGAGGAAGTTAAACTGGCCAAATACTTTTCAATCAGTATTGATTCAGGTCCTAATGTTTCACATGTAGATCAGCTTATATTTGTCCTCTGTTATGTGAAACCTGATTGACAATGCAGATAATATGTTAAGGGTTTACAAAGGTTTGCAAGCTTAAAATTATTAAAAACAGTCCACTAATTGAATGGGTTTTGTGTGCAACACACACTTACTGAATCTTGTTTGAGCAAATACCGTCAGGTGTTGCATAGAGGAAAATGAACGTTTGAACTTTGTGCAAAGTTTGCTCAACTTCTGCTCCAAGGCAGCAGTTAGGTGGAAGCTGGTAACTGTGGGATTGTGGCCCAATGAAAAATCATTGGATTGAAAATTTCAGATCTTGCTTTTATAAAACATAGGCTCCTCAAACGCAAGCCACACTATGCAGATATTATGGCAATACTCAAAAATCCTTGAAGAGTACTGCAGATGTACTGCCAAAGATGATGCAAGGTCACTATATATAAAATTGATAAGTTCAAAGTTGCTTTTCTATGCAGCATGTGAAATTGTGTTCTTCAGTATTTTCAGAAGGCGTGTGTTACACTGCAGGCTATAAAGCTGAATCGAGGGTCCCATTGAGTTGAACACAAACATTGAGGCCCATTTTGTGACTCACCACAACCCACTACCCTTATAACAATGGCATGACCCACTTAGTGTTTAAGGAACACTGATCTAAATCATCTCTTTCACTTGAGAGTGACTTGTTTCACAAATTGGACTTTACAGACCTGAACAATGACTTTGCTGTGAAAAAAGAAGATATAACTTCCAAAGGTAAGCTTCTACCTATGTAAATTACTTTATGATTTTAATTTGGATTCTTACTGTGTTGCTTTTATTTTAGGCTCCATTGCTGACTTAATAATTCTTGGTTAGAGATGGTGTGTATTGTTTGGGCCTTACTGAACTGAGGTCACGTCCAGGGATGTGTTGTATGGGGTGTTTTTTTTGTTAAATGAATGCCTTGCCAAGACTGTATCTCTGTTTTCTTTGCTTGCTGTGGTACTTGCTCTTTCTGTGCTTGTGTTGTGCTAGTATGGCTACAAAGTATAATTTTAATCTTTGACACAGCATACTCCATCTCTCTCTACAAATTTGTCTTCATCTCAGATTCTGTTTCTCTGGTTCTTGTGGCCATCGTTAAGGTTTGACAATGCCTACTCTTACTTACTACTTACTGACCACTTGTTTTTCTTGTGTAGTGGCTATTCAAGTCTAGTTAATTCCTAAGCTTTAATTTTACACATTAGTTACACTCGGAAGAGGCTTTCTTTTTTTGTTTTGATTAGTATATAGTTTATATTGCAGTGTGGCCTCAGCAACGATTCAAACACAGGGTCCCCATGCTCCCTAAGCCTCCTTATGACATGAGTCAATTTTAAATTGGCTGAATGTAAGCAAGTGAAAGCAAATGAATGTATATGTATTCCTTGTGATGGATTAGTAAATAAATGGTCAGTTAGTTCAGGGACATGGAGAGTCTATATTTTGAACTGAATATTTGAACCTTGTTTTACGAGTCTGAGGACAGATCCATATTTGTAGCTACTTTTTCAAACAACTTTACACCTTTGATCAGTGGCAAATCTTCAATTTTATCTCTGAAATACAGTACATTAAAACTTCAGCACAGTCCATTATATCTGCAATAGAAAGCATTTTTATAATTCTTATACTATCTCATTTACCTCTATCTCCCACATTGACATATTGAATCAGGCATAAGCAATCTACAGAAGACGATTCATCAATCAAAACACAGTATATGCTAGAGCCCACCCACTCAACAATGACAAGTGAAAGTGACAGTTTTATTTCAAACCGCATTTCATGATGTGTTTGGAGGAATATTACGGACAAAATTAAATAAATAAATAAGCAACAAAAAGCATTTCATGACACATTTATTGCTTTATGCTCACATGTCAAAGTACTTTTATTTATTTGTATATTTGTTTATTTATTTTATTCAATTTTGTCTGAAATATTCCAGGGGCGGCACGGTGGCGCAGTGGTAGCGCTGCTGCCTCGCAGTAAGGAGACCCAGGTTCGCTTCCTGAGTCCTCCCTGAGTGGAGTTTGCATGTTCTCCGGGTACTCTGGTTTCCTCCCACAGTCCAAAGACATGTACAGATTAGGTGGATTTGCGGTTCTAAATTGGCCCTATTGTGTGTGTGTGTCCTGTGGAGGGTTGGCACCCTGCCCATGATTTGTTCCTGCCTTGTGCCCTCTGTTGACTGGGATTGGCTCCAGCAGACCCCCGTGACCCTGTGTTTGGATTCAGCGGGTTGGAAAATGGATGGATGGATGAAATATTCCTACATACAGGAATACAGTTCACACAACAGTACTACACAGTACCACACTATATTACTACAGTAATGAACTTCACAAAGACAGTAAACCAATAAAATATTACATTTTCTGAATGATAAGACAGTGACAACTTTTTAGTCTGGTTACAAATTTTGCAAAGATGCTGGTTTAATAGACATTAGATTTAAACAGTGGGCTGTACAAATCTAAATTTGCTAAAAATGCTTTACACTTGAGTATCAGATGATTGAAGATAATTTTAAATAAAAGCAGCTACAACTCCTAAAAGGCTTACTGAATTGCATTGTCATTGTCACGATATTTTAGGTATCATAAGGTTGATGTTGCTTCTTTCATCATGCACATTATACCAATCAGTTTCTTCAGTATGGTTCATTCCCTGCTTGCCAGACATGTACTAGTATTTATAAGAGCAATTACAGATCGCTCAGTTATTTACACATCCATTACATATCCAATGTAAAGGTTACATTTGTCTAAAAATTTGAATACTGTATATCCTTTCAATTCATGTGTTTGTTTGAAGCTTTACGGTCTAGATATTTTTCTGCTATGTGCTCTGACTTCATGGGTTCTCTACTGCATTACATTCAGCACAGTTGAGTATTGATTATCCATTCTTTTTTAACCTGTACTGTACACATAAGCCTACTTATCTACGTAATTTACAAGCATGACTGTATTTCCTGCTTTGAAGATTATAACTCCCAACTCACTCTACAAAATAACTCCAAAATGCATACCCACCATGAACAGTTTCATACAAACTTCCTTAAACTCATCACAAACAAAACAGTTTTACTTCCTATGGCAGCAACTTGACAATGTCATGACACCTCAATAAAGCACAGCTCTTGCAAAAGTACATCAATGTTTTCAGTTGATCTTTCCATCCCACAGATATGTTACAGTCAAAATGTGTCATCTACAAAATCATGAGATAGACACTACCTCTCCATATCAAATGTTAAAATTCTTTATCTTTGTCTTGTTTTCTCTTTTATTATTTCTAAGCTGGACAGCTGCAGTTTTTGTTTTAATTGTCTTCATGAGGAAAGTACAGTATCAAAAATCTGCAAGTTCAGAATGAAGCTGATAGAGTTTAGACCTCAATGACCTGAACAGACCTCAATGACTTTCATTTTGTTTAAGATGGCTTCAGGTATTGAATCATCTTTAATAATAAACTTCTCCTATGCAAGGTTTTTGTTCCATATATTGTACATACTTTATAAATGTATTAGACAACTAAGATCTTTGAACACTGTCATTCAAAACACCTTTACGCAATGTTTGGAAAATTAGCTTTATGGCGTCTTCTTCTTAAACTCTCTTCAAAAGTTTATTTGTGAGCCTCGGCCTATCAAGTCCAGCTTGAAGACTGTTTATGAAATAGGTCTGAATACATTTTTTATGCCTTTACTGTTACATTTTTCTGATCTTTTACATTCCCATTTTGGGTTTTGTTTGAAGATTTCAGTGTTGTTAACAATTTTATGCTTTAAAAATGCTGTAGGATAAGAATGGGCATCCTGGCCAGGGAGGAGCAAGAGTTATTACTTGGACAGAAGACCCAAGAGGAACACTGGACAGAATGGTCAGCCAGGTAGAAGGATAACTCTGTGCCCAGCCAGTTTAAAATAATGAATGGACCAGCAGAAGCCGGAACTTGGGGGCGGTTCCATCCCCTATGCACTAGGTGGCAGTGGTCCTCATATGAGAACTGAGTCAGGACACCCGCAGGGGTGCTAGGGAAATGAAGTCTGGAAGTGCAGCCTGTAGGAGTCCCTTGGGATCGATAGAGGGAGCTGTCAGTGGAGGACCATTATGGCCCGAAAGTGCTGCCTGGAAGACATGTTGGAGACCCGGAAGCATTCCTGGGTCTAGCATAAAAAGAAGCCCGTTGCTATACATGGACGAGTCAGAGTCGAGAGGCAGTGGGCAAAACTCAGTGGTGGTGAAGAAGGAGAAAGAAGCTTAGTGTGTATTTTTATTGTGCTTGTGCAACTGGTCAAAGAGGAGATTTGGAAAGGTGCTTGTGAAGAGGATAAAAACCTTGGCACATGTGGTGCTTTACTATGTCCAAGGTTTGGGGCTCATTGGCGCCCCCTGGTGATTACAATGTATTTAAAGAAATTCAGCTATTTCTGCATTTCGTGACACCATTTTGTTTAGTATGAATGCCATGAAATTTTCACGGAAACTATTTCTGTCTAGTTCTTCCTAGTAAAAGAACTTTAGCTTCAGCTTCCAATTTTCATTTAGTATTTTTGTTGTTTTGAAGACAGTGCATTTTTGTCTTCCTCTAATGACCTTTACATGTTTATTTTTACTATAGTTCATCTTCTGGCCCTTTACTATTCAAATCTGCCCTCTCCTGTTTAATGGTAGAACAAAATACACCTTATTTAACACATACTTCCAGTCTCTTCAATTATGCTTCATTTATGATCATTACCAATTCATGTTACTGTATATAACAAGATAATACTTTACTATCACCAACACACTATATAGTAACCTGATCGTCTAGTATCTACACTCATAAATTATCAGTTTATCCTGTTCTGTTATTTTGTCTACCAATATTACAATGAACTCCTTTGCACATTATGTTTATATTATAGATGTTTTTGTAATTTTATGATTAAAAATTTCTAAGGTACATTTCCAATCTTTGAGTCATTTTAATTGGTTGTCGTTATGAATACTGTAGCACCATGCCAGTGCTTACCTGCACCGAGGGCCAATCAATTCTCTCTAAATCTCTATCCTTAGAAGGATTACTTATTGTGGCTGCACTAGCTGGAATTCTTAGGTAACTTTGGCTTGCTTGCAATTTTATTGATTACCCTGCAGAGGTGTTAAATTCTGAGATGTAGTCTATAAACAATACTCTAGCATAACAGTTATTATCTGGCTGTGTCAGAATGGTATGAAATGTATGGAATATGGTGTTATCTGTGTCTTGTGTGCAGCATAAAGATCACCTTTCTAGGTAATGCTGCAGAAGGTAAATATTTTGTTGGTTTTGTGTTTGTTTTTGGACAAGATAAAATTACAATTAACAGAACTATTCTTCATCAATAAAACATCAACCTTCTTCAGCATAGAGGCAGCTCAAGTGATGGTGAACATGTAGATGGACTTATACAAAAACTGGTGGATTGACACAGGACATAAAGCTAAAATCAGATATACAGTATATTAAAAAGTTTGGGAACCCCTCTTAATTCTTTGGGTTTTTGTTTATCATTGGCTGAGCTTTCAAAGCAGCAACTTCCTTTTAATATATGACATGCGTTATGGAAACAGTAGTATTTCAGCAGACATTAAGTTTATTGGATTAACAGAAAATATGCAATATGCATCATAACAAAATTAGACAGGTGCATAAATTTGGGGACCACAACTGAAACATTACATCAATACTTTGTTGAGCCTCCTTTTGCAAATATAACAGCCTCTTGATGCCTCCTATAGCCTTTGATGAGTGTCTGGATTCTTAGTATTTTTGACCATTCCTCCATACAAAATCTCTCCAGTTCAGTTAAATTTGATGGCTGCCGAGCATGGACAGCCTGCTTTAAATCATCCCATAGATTTTCAATGATATTCAAGTCAGGGGACTGTGATGGCCATTCCAGAACATTGTACTTCTCCCTCTGCATGAATTCCTTTGTAGATTTCGAACTGTGTTTTGGGTCATTGTCTTGTTGGAATATTCAACTCCTGCGTAACTTCAACTTTGTGACTGATGCTTGAACGTTATCCTGAAGAATTTGTTGATATTAGGTTAAATTCATCCGACCCTCGACTTTAACAAGGGCCCCAGTCCCTGAACTAGCCACACAGCCCCACAGCATGATGGAACCTCCACCAAATTTGACAGTAGGTAGCAGGTGTTTTTCTTGGATTGCGGTGTTCTTCTTCTGCCATGCAAAGCACTTTTTGTTTTGACCAAATAACTCAATTTTTGTCTCATCAGTCCAAAACACTTTGTTCCAAAATGAATCTGGCTCTTCTACATAAGCATTTGCATACAACAAGCGACTCTGTTTGTGGCGTGAATGCAGAAAGGGGCGTCTTTCTCATCACCCTGCCATACAGATGTTCTTTGTGCAAATTGCACTGAATTGTAGAACGATGTACAGATACACCATCTGCAGCAAGGTGTTCTTGCAGGTCTTTGGAGGTAATCTGTGGGTTGTCTGTGACCATTCTCGCAATCCTGTGCATATGCCGCTCCTGTATTTTTCTTGGGTTTAAAAGCAACTGTGTCTGTGGCCTTCTATTTCCTGATTACATTCCTTACAGTTGAACCTGGCAGTTTAAACCTCCAAGATAGCTTTTTGTAGCCTTCCCCTAAATCATGATACTGAACAATCTTTGTTTTCAGATCTTTTGAGAGTTGCTTTGAGGATTCCATGCTGTCACTCTTCAGAGGAGAGTCAAAGGGAAGCACAACTTGCAATTGACCACCTTAAATACGTTTTCTCATGAATGGACACACCTGTCTATGAAGTTCAAGGTTTAACGAGCTAATCCAACCAATTTGGTGTTGTAAGTAATCAGTATTGAGCAGTTACATGCATTCAAATCAGCAAAATTACAAGGGGACCCTAATTTTTGCACAGCCAGTTTTTCACATTTGATTTAATTTCATACAACTAAATACTGCTTCACTAAAAATCTTTGTTCGAAAAACAGCCCAGTACTCAGATGATCCTAAGAAATGAAAGACATAACACTGTTATATTTTTGTTGAAAGTAGAGTAAATTATTATGAAGGCTGAGAGGGGCTCCCAAACTTTTTCTTATGACTGTAACTCTACTGTCATAGAGGATGCAGGTTTGCAGGCATTCTGCCGTGAAGGCCTTTTTAATGGATGGATGGAGGGATGTAGTCTTCTGGGGCCATATGCTTCCCCAATGTGATAGGTGGCAGCATCTGTCTAGTGTATCTCCTACAGTATGTGCACACCTGTAGCTGCATGGGAGTTGTAAGCCCACAGGGAGGCCCTACTAGGTTTCTTGGGAGCTGGAAGGGGTAGCTGAGGGAAACAGCATTCCTCATTTTGGAGAGATTATGTATTACCCAGAACTGCCTTTCAGGTGCAATGTGGGGGGTAGGAAGTACCTATAAACAAAGCTGCTCCACCTCACCCTGGTGAGTTAAATTGGGTGTGGAGGACAGAAAAAGGTTGCCTGGGAGTAAGAAGTGGAAGAAAATGAGAAAGAAAGAAAGAATTGTATTGGTTGGAATTGTGATTTTTTTTTAAAGAAGCCAGTTTAAAGGTATTTCCTTAAAATAAAAAGGTTCATTTTAAACCCGGGACTTGTCTGTTCAATTGTTTCCGGGGTTGGGGTGCACTTATGTCCCCTAGAGTTCACACTAGCTAAACCTTAAATGACATTATGCCAGAGGATTGCTGCAGTATAAGAAATATTTTATTACTGTATTTAGTAATAGTATTCTTTTTCGCTTATTTATACTTTCTATTACTACATTGAGATAGTTAAGCTATCTTCACCACTGAATGAGGGGGAGAGATGGGTCTTCATTTCAAAAGCACAGAATTATGGGAATGCATTTTCATGTTTATGCTGTGCGTTACTTTTTCCAAAACTTCCCATGGCAGTTATTCTGCAATCAGATGTTAATAATTTGTTTTTGACCTGCTTTAATTCCCTGATTAAATTTTTGGCACTTGCCTTCTCTTAAAAATGTCCTCTTAAAAATGCCTTCAGAGTTTCCCAGAGTATACATGCAGAGACCTTTAGGGATGTGTTTGTCTCCAGAAAATATTCAATTTGCTTGGATATGAATTCTGTACAGTTCTCATCAACAAATGACAGTGGGGTTAAGATTCCAGCTATGAGATAAGTGTGCAGAGCATAGTAAGTTTCATGATAAGAGGGCATGGTCAGAGATAACAATAGCATTGCACTTACACAGTTTTATAATGGACAAAAAAATCTTGTTTATGAAGACATAATCAATTCTTGAGTAACAATGATGAACTTGTGAGAAGAAGAAATATGCTCTTAGGTTAGGATTTAAAAACTTCCATGGGTCTGATAAGTTCAGATCCATTATATACTTTATGATTATTTTTGCAGTATTAGATGTTATTGCTGCTGTAGCTGATGTGGATTTAAAACACAATTAAAGCCTCTGACCATTATAATTTTATGAGTGTTCACATTAGGAATGATGCAAATACATTTTGGATGAAATCTCTATCATCCAGATTAGGTGCATAAATATTTATCAGAAGCACTTTAGTATTAAATAAATTACCCATCACCATGCCATCTCACTATTCAGGATCACATATTACATTTGACGCTACAAATGGGATAGTTCTGTGTATTAAGATTCCCAAACCACTCGTTTTCTTTGTATAGCTAGTGTAAATAATTTGGCCAATCCAATCCTTTGCAGTGAGTAAATATTTTCTTTCTCTTGAATTCATGATTTAGACCTTTGACATTCCAACTTACAAAGTTCAATGGTAATAAAAACATTGCTTCTGAACTTTTGTTGATATTTTGCAGTCTTAAAGTTAAGGTAGTACATTTTTACATATGATACCCTTGACCTAGATTTCATATTATTTCCAGGTGTTATGACTATGAAGCCTATTGTTGTGTAGGCATTAACAGTTATTGGGGTAGAAAGGATAAATAAGAAATAGTAGAGCTCTTTTTCTCGCTCCCTCACCACCTAATTTGCCTTCCCGAGCAAGGCAGACCTCATTTCACAAAGTCCCGGTCCACTGAAATGCCAGGGGAAATAGAGCACATCCAGAAAAGAATGAACCCCTTGCAATGTAGAAAAGGTTAAAATTCAGGTAACTTTGGAAAGTACAGTTTCAGTGCAATAAACCTAGGGAATGATGTTAAACAGTTCCCATGGAGACTAAAATAACGTATGATAGTACATTCCCAATACAATAAATAAAGGGAAAAAAGGAAAAATGGGAGAAAAAAAACTCACTATAAATAAAAAGCTACTGTGTGGTTGCCACAAAGTACATATATACAATAAAAAAATGTTAATATAATAAAATAATTCTTGGCTATTTTTATGCTTTAATTACAGATACAATTTTTTTTCTTCTCTCCAAAGGGGACTGTTTAACATTATACCCTTGGTTTATTGTATTAGGATTGTACTATCATACTTTATGTGCTTATGCTTGGCTACTGTTTAACATCATTCCCTGGTTTTACTCTTTTGGGACTGTTTTAAGTTTATATTCTAGGTTTATAGTTTTCGGACTTTATTTTCAATAGATATCTCTACTTTAATCCCTCTACACTTGCTGCCGGGGGACTTGTTTTTTTTTTGGACGTGCTTTGTCCCTGAGTATGTCAGAGGAATGGGACTTCATGAAGTGCCTTATGTGGGGAGGCAAAATGGGGGAATGGGGTGGGGTGGGGGGGAGAGAAAGAAAGAAAGCAATTTCTAAACTATCCTGTTAACCGTTATAATTGTAAGTGCCAACACAGCAATAGGCTTCATAGCAATAACTCCTGGCAAAATTGGAAATTAATGTTAAAGATATCGTATGTAATATTGTACTACCTTAATGTAAGACTACAAAATATCAACAGAATTTCAGAAGGAATGTTTCTATGCCCAAGTCATGAAGTTTGTGAAGTGGAATGTGAAAGGTCTCAATTATGAATTAAAGAGAATGTAGTCTCTCATTTAAATGGTCTAAACACCAAGATAGTATTTTTACAGGAGACCCACTTATTAAGCAAAGATGGGACTGGCCAAATATTCCACTGGAGCAATACAAAGAAAACTAGAGGACTGGTAATTTTAATACATTGAACAATTTCATTTGTAGTATCAGATGAGATGAACTATCCGATTCTGAAAGGAGATATGTGATAATCATGGGTAATTTATTTAATTGTAAAGTGATTTTGATAATTAGCTACACACCCAATATAGGTGATAAAAACTTCATCCAAAACATATTTCCATCCATCCCTACTGTGAATGCTCATAAAATTATAATGGCCGGAGACTTTAATTGTGTTTTAAATCCAGACCTGGAAAGGTCTTCTGCCACAGCGGCGATAACAGTTAACGCTGCAAAAACAATTACACAGTATGTAATTTCTCACATCTTTTCAGACCCTAGGATTTTTACAAATCCAAACTTAAGAAAATATTCCTTCTTCTTACTGTTACTCAAAAATTGATTATTTCTTTATATATACCCATTTTTTGCACACGATCAAATCTTACTAGTACAATGCTATTGTTACCTCTGATCATGCCCCTATGATAATGTAGCTCAAATCATTGTGCGCCACATACTTATCTCACAGCTGGTGTCTTAACTCACTTTTATTAGCTAATGAGAACTGTACAGGTTTATAACCAAGTAAATAGATTTTTTAGAGACAAACACATTCTCAGAGATCTCTGCAGGAATACTCTTGAAACTCTGAAGGCATTTTTAAGAGGACAGATTATTTCATATCTCTTCCACAAAAATAAATTTGAAACCAAGAAGGCGTCTGAGTAAATCAGTGGAATTACCAGAATATTGTATATTAAGAATATGCCAGGTTCCCAAAAGAGAATTTTATAGGAAAAGACAGGCTTTGCATTCAGAACACATCTTCTTTACAGCAAAAGAAAGAGAACAACTAATTTTTTAAATAGTGACATCATTATAATGAACACAGAGAGAAGGCAAATAAAATCTTTGCTTAACAAATTTATAAGCAGGAAGTTTGCAATGCAATACCAGTAATTACTAAAACAGATGGAGACAAAGTCATTGACCATACAAGTATAATGCACACATCTAGAAACTAATATAAGTCCTTATATTCTACTCAGTTTAAAGAAGACAAGACACAATCTATTGCGTCTTTCAGTGCATTACAGATACCACAGTTAGATACTCTTAGTGCAGAGGAATTGGATAAACCTCTGACGCGCTCAGAATTACTAGACACTCAATCAATCAATCAACATTTATTTATATAGCACATATTCATACAAAAAAATGTAGCTCAAAGTGCTTTACAAAATGAATAGAGAAATAGAAGACACAATAAAAGATAAACATAAGTCAACATTAATTAACATAGAATAAGAGTAAGGTCCGATGGCCAGGGTGGACAGAAAAACTAAAAAACTCCAAAGGCTGGAGAAAAAAATAAAATCTGTAGGGGTTCCAGACCAAGAGACCGCCCAGTCCCCTCTGGGCAATCTACCTAACATAAGTCAAACAGCCCTTTTTGTATTTAAGGTTTTCATGGAAGGACCTGATGATGATGGTCACGTAGACTTCTGGCTTTCAGTCCATCAATGTTGGTGCATCATGATGCTTTGAGTAGGTGGTGGTGGCGGCCGCCACCACAAAGAAACCGGAAAAAGAAACAGAAGAGAGAGTAGGGGTCAGTATGGATTTTGGAGCCACTGTGAATAGTTATTATGAAGAATTGAACATACAGAGTATCAGTATTAAGTTAAAGTGAAGTTATAAAAGGCCATGTTAAAGTAATGTGTTTTCAGCAGTGTTTTAAAGTGCTCTACTGTATTTGCCTGGCGAATTCCTATTGGCAGGCTATTCCAGATTTTAGGTGCATAACAGCAGAAGGCCGCCTCACCACTTCTTTTAAGTTTAGCTTTTGGAATTATAAGGAGACACTCATTTGAAGATCTAAGGTTACGATTTGGAATATAACGCGTCAGGCATTCCGATATATAAGATGGAGCGAGATTATTTAAGGCTTTATAAACCATAAGCAGTATTTTAAAGTCAATCCTGAATGACACAGGCAACCAGTGTAGTGACATCAAAACTGGAGAAATGTGTTGGATTTTCTTTTCCCAGTTAGGATTCTAGCAGCTGCATTCTGCACTCGTTGCAAATGATTTATGTCTTTTTTGGGTAGTCCTGAGAGGAGTGCGTTACAGTAATCTAGTCTACTGAAAACAAAAGCGTGAATTAATTTCTCAGCATCTTTCAATGATATAAGAGGTCTAACTTTAGCTATGTTTCTTAAGTGAAAAATGCTGTCCTAGTGGTCTGATGAATATGCGATTTAAAATTCAGATTACAGTCAACGGTTACCCCTAAATTTTTTACTTCCGTCTTAATTTATAATCCTAGTGCATCAAGTTTATTTCTGATAAACTCATTGTATCCATTATTGCCAATTACTAAAATTTCAGTTTTCTCTTTATTTAGTTTGAGAAAATTACTATTCATCCATTCAGAAATACCAGTAAGACATTGTGTTAGTGTATCGAAAGAGTCAGAGTCATCAAGTGCTATAGATAAGTATAGCTGTGTGTCATCAGCATAGCTGTGGTAGCTCATGTTGTAACCTGAGATAATCTGACCTAACGGAAGCATGTAGATTGAGAATAACATCGGACCCAGGATAGAGCCTTGTGGAACACCATATCGGATATCATGTGTCTTTGAGATTTGATTACCACAACTCACAAAGAATTTTCTCCCTGCCAGGTAGGATTCAAACCAATTTAAGACACTGCCAGAGAGGCCCACCCATTGACTAAGGCGATTTCTAAGAATATTATGATCAATGGTGTCAAATGCAGCACTCAGATCTAAGAGGATGAGAACAGATAAATGGCCTCTGTCTGCATTTACCCAAGTCATTTACTACTTTAACGAGTGCAGTTTCTGTACTGTGATTTGTTCTGAAGCCTGACTGAAAAGTATCAAGAATAGCATGTTTATTTAGGTGGTCATTTAACTGCATAATGACTGCCTTCTCTAGAATTTTACTTAAGAAGGGTAGGTTAGAAATGGGTCTAAAATTTTCAAAGGCAGAGGGGTCAAGATTATTTTTCTTGAGCAGGGGTTTAACTACAGCAGTCTTAAGACAGTCTGGAAAGAAACCCCGTATCTAATGACAATTAACTATGTCCAGAATATTGTCAATTAGCACGCCTGATATTTCTTTGAAAAACCTGGTTGGTATTGGATCAAGGACGCAGGTGGAGGGTTTCAGTTGAGAGATTATACTATGTAATTCAGGTAAATCTATCCTGGTGAAAGCATTTAATTTGTTTATAACGGAGTACCGGGCTTTGGAGGTTCTGCAGTGTTGGGGAGATATACTATGTTATCTCTAATATCATTAATTTTTTGAGTGAAAAATACAGCAATGTTCTCACAGGTTTCACTGGAAGTATTCTGGGGGCATTCCTTTGTGTTACCTGGGTTTAACAGACGGTCAATTGTTGAAAATAAGACTCTGGGATTACTAGCATTGTTATTTATAATATTAGAGAAATAGCAGCGCCTCTCAAGGCGGACTGTGTTATTGTATTCTGTTATTTTAGCCTTCAATATCTCATAATGGGTAGTTAGTTTAGTTTTCCTTCATTTACGCTCAGCTCTACGACATGTTCTTTTTAAATCAGACACTCTTTGGGTCTTCCATGGAATAACAGTACTAGAGGATTTTTTAACTGTCTTTTCAGGTGCAACTATGTCAACAGCAGTTCTTACTTTAGAATTAAAGTTTTCCACTTTACTATTTACATTATCCTCGCTATTATAGCTGACTGGCACTGACACTAAGCTCAATTCAGAGTGGACAAGCAGCAGGCCCTGATGGCTACCCTGCAAAATTAAAAAAAAAATGTTTAATTAAGTTAGCTCCCCTTTTATTAGCAACATTTATAGAAGCCAGAAACAATAAAATTCTACCTCAAACTTTTTGCCAAGTATTAATTGCCATCTTTCCTAAGAAAAATAAGGACTTATTACAATGTGCATCATAAAGAATTAACCAGATTTATTAAAGGCAGACACTTAGCTTCCCATCTTCGACACCTATTCAATGTAATGAAAGTCTAACAACTAGGAGATCTAATCGTTGGATGCAGAAAAAGCATTTGATATGGTTGAATGGGACTATCTATTCACTGAATTGTACAAATTTGGGTTTGTCCTCAAATTATTATGCATTAATCAAATTACTGTATATCAGTCAAGAAGCTTCAGTTTGTATTAACAGCATTGTTTCAGACTACTTCAAACTAGAACATGGTACTAGACAAGGAATGCCCCCTATCACCAATGCTATTTGCAATCACTTTTGAGCCATTGGCAGTTCACATTTCAAATGCTTCTGAGATAAAGAGGATTATCAGAGAAGAACATCAACAGAAAATATCAGTATATGCAAATGATATGGTACTATATATACAGTATATGTATATATATATAACTCCACAAAATACTGTGCCTGGAGTCCTGACAGAACTAGCAGAATTTCAAAAAATATCTGAAATTAAATTAATTTGAATAAAAGTATGCCCTTTCCAGTGAACTCTCTAGCGCACAATGCTAGTTTGGACATATTCCCTTTTATCATTGCAGATCAGTTTAAATACCCAAGAGTGAACATCACAAGTTAACATAAAACTCTCTTTCAACAAAATTTTGCTGTCTTCATGGAAAAACTTGCATAGATGGTCTACCCTCCATCTCAGTTTAGCAGAGAGAATTAACACTATCAAGATGAATATCCATCCTAAGCTTCTTTTTCTATTTCAAAGCATCCCCATTTACATTAGCAAATAATTTTTAAGAAATTAGATTCAACCATAAACTCATTTATTTGAAAAAAACAAACAGCAATGCATTTTGCAAAGGGCAACTAGGCCAACAAAGACCTAAGGCAGAAGGTGGCATGGCTCTGCCTACTTTCAGTTTTATTATTGGGCGGCAAATATACAAGCCAGAAAAACCTGGACATCAACACCAATAAATGAACACACACAGGCTTGGTCTGTAACAGAAATTAAATCCTGCAGTACTTCTTTATATTACTTGCTTTGTTCCCCAGTAAGTACACGTTATTATGTATATACTTTCAACCGAATTGTGCTTCATTCACTCTTAATATGGAACCAAAGTACGAAGTAGTTCATGATAAAGAAACTTTTTTCTGTTGAACCTCTGCACAATTAGGGCTGTGCGATATGACCAAAATCTTATATCGCGATATTTCATTTCATATCCCGATATCACGATATAGTACATTTTCTTTGTATTCAGTGAATAGTTTATATAATCACCACTCCTTTTTTTTTCATTTAAATTAAAAAAATCAAAAATGAGAAGTACTCAACTTGTAATTATTTCTGTTCTTTTATTTAGAACATTTGAGCAAATGTTTGACTTAGAATGTAAACATAAAATGTTAATGTATCAAATATAAAACACTTTTCAAAAACACATTACTAAAGGCCCAATATAAAATACTGCTATATAAAATGCCTGACATAAACAAAATGTGAACTGTAGCAGCAATAACTCTCACAACATATATTAAATATAAAAGGATCAAAGCACTAACAACTAAACTATATAAGGCCAATAAACCCTTTAAACAAAATAAATACAAGTCTAACATTAACTGTCAAAACCAAATGTAAACATTGTACTTCAAACTGTAGCAGCAATAAGGCTTACGACAAAAATATATTAAATATATAAATAAAAGAAATTTCCAGGTTTGCATTTTAGCATTATATGAAAATAACAGTAAAGACAATTCAAACAAAAATAAATACAGGCCTGTCATATACATTAGTGTATAAAACCCAAAATGTAAACATGGTTTTTTTTTACGCTTAAACTATAGCAGCAAACTGAGGTTGACAAAACAAATATATAAAACCTATAACAAGCAAACAATACATTCCAAGAAGGAATTACAGCATACAAAAATTAACTCGGCAAAACAGTGCTTCAAAACGTTTGCCCCATCTTGCTGAATCTCAGGGAATTGCCTTTAAAGGTTGAGAACCAGGAATACAAGTTGGTCAACTCTTTCTGGTTTAAGTGCAGACCTTAGGCATGTTACAGTGTTTCCACTTGTACTGAATGCCCGCTCTGAGGGTGCACTTGTGGCAGGAATACACAGGTATTTTTCAGCCAGCTTAGCCAATAGTGGGAAATGTGCCTCATGCTGCTTCCACCAATCCAGAGGGTTTGTTTCTGGGCAAGCTTCCAAGGTTCGGAGAGATTGATTGAGCTCCTTTTCAACTGAATCTCTAGTTGACAGAGGGGCTGTTTGACATTGTGTTGTTTTTTTAAAGTAGCTGCTCAAACTCTTCCTTTGCCTCTTAGCACAAACCTCTGGATCATCTTTAGAAGCTCCAGCTGATGGAAGGGGGGCTGCCTCTGCTGATGCCGTCTGTTCAGCCACCAGGTTCTCCAGCTCTGACATAACTCTGGTCTTGATGTTCGCAACCTTCTCCTCTTTAATATATGTTGTTTTGAAACGAGGGTCAACAAAGGAGGCCATGTCACGCAGCTCCTCTGTGGTTTGGTCATCATATTTGTCATTTAAATAATTCACAATGCCCTCTTTGATGGTGGTGGTAAGCTGTGTGTCGTCATCCTGAGGCTTAAGCACTTGAGTGTTAAAAAGATGGAGGACTGCTTTCAAGTATGACACACTGGTATAATGCTCCCCAGATAAAGCATCCGTAAATTCCGTGAGAGGACTCAGTGCTTTATTCAAGGATTCAAGAACATCCATGTCCTGCCATGTTAGGACTAGATGTCTTGTTTTTTTGTCTGCACGGAGAACCTGTGAGAGCGCTTTCTCTTGCTCTATAACTCTGTTAATCATATTTTGTAGGGAGCCCCACCTGGTAGGGGTGTCTGTGATAAGCTGGTGAGCAGGTAAGCCCAATTCTGCTTGAACCTTGGCCAGTTCACGTCGTCTTTTCCATGAATTGGAGAAGGCACTCACCAATCGCTTGCAGACACCAACTGCTCGTTCCACCTGAGGTAGTTTCAAATTCCTCTCTGTGTAAAAAAAATGTAAGATACATATATTTATCGGTTACACTTTAAGGCAGAAGTAACATTTTTTAGGCTACATTCTAGTAAAATGTTAATTTGCACATTGTAGTGTGGCAAATCTCCGTTAATGAGTTACAGCTGATCGCCCCGTGCGTGGGACTGGACGGCGCTAACGTGTTGATGCCGTCCAGCCCCAAGCACGGGCGATCCGCGTAATTCGTTAACGGAGATTTCCCGCGTCTATGCAGTTGTGGCGTAAACGTAATTTTAACAAGATTAACGCTGACAGCAAACGCTGCAGGGAAAATTATGCCTTAAGCAAATTGTTTTGGTAGCAATTAATCTTCCAAGCTTTTAACATGCTCGTTTAAATAGTACCTTTACAACTGTAATATCCTACGTGGCCTGCCATTGTTTATTATTACTGAAATATGATTTTGCATTTAGACACTCACCAATGGCTAGGTGGAGACGGTGACCAAAACACTGTGTCCACTCATTCAGCTGAAGTGCAAGGATGTTGTTTGCAGCATTATCCGTAGTGACACACACTAGACGATCCTCATGCAGTCCCCACGACTCAAGAGCTTCCCTGGCTTTTCTTTTCTGGCTATCATTTCTCCTGTATGATCATCAGGAAAATAGCTTGAATGCAAACATCGACTGTAGAGTGTCCAGTCTCGGATGAAATGCACTGTCAAGCTCATATAAGGATGCGTTGTGCGGCTCATCCACATATCCGTTGTTGCAGCGTAGTATGCAGTGTTGTGGACTTCATCCTCTACTTTGGCCCTACACTCGTAATATAAACGAGGCAACTCAACTTGTGTGAAATGTTTTCGGCCGGGAATTATGTACCTGGAGTCGAGCAGTTTTATTAATGCGCGAAACCCCTCTTTCTCAACGGTGTAAAAGGGGACCATATCTTTGCACATGCAAGTTGTAATGGCCGCTGTTATGTCCTTCCATCTTCACGTGTCTTTCTTATAAGCCGTCCCATGGGCAAAAGCCTGTTCTAAGGTTTGAGTCCGTGGTGTATTTTGAGCACCTGACGGCTCTTTTTTGCCTCTCAGTTGTAAACTCTCTGCATGCTCGCTCACGTGCTTTTTGCGGAGGTGGTAGAAGAGGTTTGTCGTGTTGGAGTCTGTGGTAGCGATCGGTTTGCAGCATAATTTGCACAGTACCGTTTTCTGGTCCGTGTCAGACTCTTCAAATCCAAACCATCTCCATACTACAGAGGTAGCCCCTCGTTTAGGAATAAGGTCCTTCTGTGTGGAGCTACCTGGTGTTGCCTCGTCTTCATCAGCCATGCTAGTGTGTCTGCATCCACGTGGTAGCCATCAAAACAATGAAAAAAATATTGCTGTAAACAGTTTATTTTGCGACACCACGAAACAAACGATAGCGTAATGTGCAGCGATAGACGTTTTCATATCGTCATCCGATATATATCGTTATATCGAACAGCCCTATGCACAATAACCACCCTTTCCAACCTCTCAAACTTAAACAGTTTTTATTGTTTGGAAAACATACAGGATTAAATCACTTACAGATCTGTACATAGGTAACGTTTTTGCATCCTACGAACAATTACACTCCAAATTTAGCTTCCCATCAACTCGATTTTTCCCACTGTTTCAAAATTAGAAACTTTGTTAAACAAAACATGCCCATTTTTTCTCACCTCCAACCTACTTCTATTCCAGAAGAAATATTGATCAGTCTTGAGAACTCAGACAGCATTTGTATAATATATAAAAACATTTTAAAGTCCCTTCTTTTCAAAGATCCCAGGGTACAGTGGGAAAACGATCTCTTACTCATCATTTTAGAAAAAGAATGGGTGGCAGCCATTCACAGAATTCACTCTAGTTTCATATGCACAAAGCATACAATTATTCAACTTAAAATCTTTTATCAAGCACATCTGTCCAAAATCCTTCCAGGGCAAGATCCAACCTGTGAATGTTGCAGTCAAACTCCAACCTCATTGGGCCATACAGTATGTTTTGGGTATGCAACAAATTAATCATTCTGCACCATTCTTTATTTCATTTCATATTTTATTTCTTCATTCTTTAAATGCCTATCTGAAGTCCTCTCCAGTTGTTTTATAGAATAGTTTTTCACTGAGTTTGGACTTTGTTTTTCAGGGAGACCTTCGATTTCTTCTATATCTATCTACCAGTGCAGCCAGTTTATCAGCAATTACTTTGCATTCTGATTTTTAGCCGTTGCCCTTTTGTCAGCAACGGATGTTGATTGTTCAGATATTTCAACAGAAGTCGTGAACTTTGCTTAACTTCTTTGTTTATTTAGTCTTTTCCTTTTTGTGAGATGGACAGCTAGAGCTGAGCTCCCTTAGCAGCAGTGTTATTTTTTCCTTTTTTTTCCTACCATCCCGAAGTATGCTGTATTTACATAATAGGCGAGTATAAATAACTATGAGTAGCAAACATAGGATTCAAAAAGAAAAGGATAAGGCAACTAAACTTTCACTAAAGTCAAAACCGGCCTCAAGGTCACTGTACGGCCTACCAGAGACTGACCTGGAACAGACGGGTGAAGGAATAGCTCTGCCAGCACCTGACACTACAGCATCATCAGCTCCAGCTCAATGCGAAAGTATGGGTGAGGTGGGCAAGGATGATGCACGTTCATCTTCACTGTGAACTGCAGATAATATCTTAACCAACAACCCAAGTCAGCAGCATCATCCTCAACCAGATTCACAACTTCTCCAATGGAGTGGAAAGAAGGCCAAAATGCAGTTTCTGAGCTGAAAGAAATGATTGCCATGCATTTTGGGGGGGTTTGGAGGGCATAAATGATATAAAGAGTGGTGTAAAGAAGGATATAAAGAATAAATAAATGACTTAAACAAGAAGACTGAGAAATAGCATAAAGATATAAAAGACCTGGAGAAATATTTAAGTACTAATTTTACTACAGCCTTTAAAGGAATTAAAAAAAAAATTTATGAAAAAAATACAGGAACATACAAGTAAGTTAGAGTAATATTAAAGTACTCGCCCTTCAGCAGTATGTCATTAATAATGTAGTAGTAGACTCAGTTGGCTAAACACCAGGGGCCTCATGTATAAACGGTGTGTACGCACAGAAATGTTGCGTAAGAACTTTTCCACGTTCAAATCGCGATGTATAAAACCTACACTTGGCGTAAAACCCACGCACTTTTCCACGGTACCTCATGCCTTGTCGTACGCAAGTTCTCCGCTCGGTTTTGCAAACTGGCGGCACCCAGCGTCAAAGCAGTGCTACTGTTCTTGTGTGATTACTCATTATTTTCATGACGCGGCTTTATAAATACACAGAAACTAACCGCATATTGTTTATTAGTGTAATGCATCTGATTGTAATTAACTCGTAACAATATAATGGACCAGGGAACAGCCATAGTATTCCAAATTCCATAACTGCTTTAGCGTTGTTACTCTCACTTCTTCTTCTTCTTCTTTCAGCTCCTCCCGTTAGGAGTTGCCACAGCAGATCATCTTTTTCCATATTTCTCTCACTACACCACTCGGAGTATTTATATCACTGTATCTGAGTGTGAATCACAGCAGCAGCTAATCGGAAAGAGAATTATCGGTATACGGCATTAAGCACACGCTGTCTCTGCCACGGTTCAAAACAGTTTAATCCCAAGAACTTTAAATGCAGCCAATCAAGTGCTCCTTGTAGAACTGTTTGTACTTATAAGTACAATCACTCCAATGTAAACTTGCACTATAGTTATAATATCGCACAACCTGAGCCACTTTGTAAAGCGCGTATTTACATATGATGACGATATCATTTTTAAGGTGAAATGCAGCAAAATGTTTGTTAAATTATACAGATAAAACTTTAACTTCATTTAAATAATCTATATTCTTCACTGGGAGTGTCTTTAAGGATAGAATAATTAAACATGTACTACGAAGATATTTCAATGTTCTTTAAACCTTTTGAAGAATCGGCGCTAAGCTTACAGATGTCTTAACTTCTATTACAGAGCTGATTGTATGGCGATCGGTTACTTGGGGAAAGAAAAGCACTGACTGCAGTGACGGCTACGCCAATATATATTGAATATAAAACAGAAAGATAAAATAACAACACAGCTAAAAATGCAGCAACAAATTTCGACAAAAGTTGTGTCATGAGCACGAGGCGGCTAGTGTCTGCAACATATGTGGCCATCCACCGTGCATGACATTGGCGGGCGAAGGAGCCACCGATTCTTCCTCTGCCCAGTGCCACCACAAGCTTAGAGCTGCCCCTGAGTACTGCTGCAATAAATTATTTAATCGAAGTGAAACATGTTTAATAACGTGCTTTAACTCCTATCATCATGAAAATTACATCACGTATACATCTCAGTATTTTAGTTATTCAGACAGCTGTAATATCACGAATGTAATGGATTCTGTGTCCAGTTGGAGGAAGAGAGCCAGTTTAAGAAACAAGTAGTGATTCACACACATAGAACACATAGAAGATCAAATACTAAACAAAGCATTTAATGTGCTGCTTTAATTACGATGTGATTTGAGAAACTGGTTAATTAAACAATTTTATGATGTTCTACTTTAATGACAAAATAAACTACGTGATTAAAGTGGAAATATCGAGATTGAAGTGGACATTTCGTGCTTTTTCCCCACCGTGTGGCTTTTTTCTCTGTACCCTAATAAGCTTTCATATGACACTCAGACAGTGGGCTTACAACTCGGCTTTCCACGGCGACTTTGATATGTGACTTCTTTTTTATTTCCGGCACTGTGCGATTTTGTGGATGTGAGATTTCATGTTTCTCCAACACGCTATGCCACTCGATCAACTTCCTTTTGTTGATTATACCACGGCTTATTTGAACAAATAGTATGTTTTTCCTTTGCCTCCACTTGGTATTCGGTGAAATTCTTATGTTTCCCCCCGTGCTTTTCCCATTGTCTTTTCACAGAAGGCTGCGCTTAAGGGTGATTTATATTTATTTGCATATTCAAATAGGCGTAATTCTGGGAGGATTTGGGGCGTTACATAATGCGCGTGCACGAGCGTTAGTTTTCACGCTGATCGGGATTTATGTAGCGGAAGAGCGTGGAAGTTAGATCGCACAGATTCCTGCATCTGGATTTTTCTGTGCGTAAGCACATTTCGGCTTTTGTGCTTACGCCATGTTATAGTGCGAGTTCTACGCACGGCGTTATACATGAGGCCCCAGGGGCCTAATTTATAAAGCTGGCATATGCACAAAAAAAATTTATAAAAGAAAACTTGACTAGAGACCTTGCATATTGAATATTTTGGAGAAACTGGTAAATAACAACCCCCTTGATCAAGTAGGGAAATCCTGCTAAATGAACACTCGCGCAAAAAAGTAATATATGTCACCAAGCTGTGTTTATAATGTGCGTTATTGTGACAAACATTAAACCTCAAAAATGAAAAAAATGATGCACAGGTTGTATTTTAAATTCCTTTTAAGAGAGCCCAATACTCTGTATTTGCACTGAGTAACTCTTTTGGTTTGTCAGTTTCTATTGGCTACCTGTTGTCACTTTCCTGGGAAATGGCCTAAAGGTCAAGAATGTCTTAGCAAAGCTTCCCTGCTGGAAGCCATTAAACAATGGTGATGCGCTATATCTAGTTTTTATTTGGTGTGGGTGTGGATAAATTAAACATAACTTATTTTTGCTAACATTTAAATGCAGTTTGCAGCAGTGTCTGGTTGACCTAGTGTTATCAGAGCGATTTACTGCACTCATATTCCAATAAGAGCCCCTAGCAAGAGTAAAGCTCATTTTGTTAACTGTGAGCAGTGATATTTCACGGATAAGTTTTCTGTGATACACGACAAGTCTGATAATTGCCTCAACTGGGTCAAGCTGTGATTTGTTTATTTTGAGGCAAGGTAGCTTTGACAGACATAATGGTACTATACTTGGTATCTGTCTTATTGCTAAGCTGAACCTTTAGTTTTTGATATGAACTACTGTACATTATTCATTCAAACACTGCCATCTTACACCTTTCCCCAACCCCCAAAACAGGGGAAAGGAGTGCATGATCTTGTGCTTGTGCTTTCAGTTTCCGTGCATAGCCAGATACTCCTGAATGCAGGTGACAGCATCTCATCTTCAGATGGAAAGCTGCTCTACCAGCTAGTGAAGTTCTAGATCATCGTGATCGCATATATGTGATGTTGATTAGCATGCTCTATTTTCAAGGCAGTGTTCAAGGTAAGTTCAAATGCACATATTTACAAACTGATTGTGATACATAAAGGGTAAGTTGCATAGAAATGTGTCTACACCAGGTTTTATAAATATTTTTTTTCTGCATGCATTTTTCTGTTTTTTTATCATTTGCACATTTTCTTTCTCAAATCCTCAAAACGTTTTATAAATGAGGTCCTAGATCGCAACAGGACTAGATGCAGATGAGTTAAGCTTGGTCCAGATCTCCTTTCATTACTCACTGCAACAAAGAAGTCTGGTCTTGATTCAGTGTAGTACAGTACTATTTATAGTTTAAAGTTTTTATCTACTTGTGCATGGCTACTCACCCAACATTCTTAATGTAAAATACCTATAATTTACAATGTCAACAAAGCACATTCAATATTTATAGATATTAACAGTAAGGAACAAAATAAATTGTAAAGAAATTAAAGATGGCAATAACAAAATCTGCCCATATATCAAAATAAACCCACTGACGTCTTTTTAGGGAAATTTTACAGGTAAAAATGTAAACTGTTGTAACATTTTAAGCTATTAAGAAAATACAAATATTATCATTTTACCTGTAGTCTTATTTCTATGACAGTTAAATTCCATGAAACACTAAAGCCAGAGAAATACTGAAGTACTAAAGGCACTGCTTCACATAAGGCAGTTTCGACTTTCTAGAAGAAATAGCACAGGGACTCCTTGCCTCTAACATACCTTTTTAATCATTTAAAAGGGTAGTGATACATAAATCAGCACCTTTCCAAGCACAAGGTAGAGAGAGAAAAAGACAAATTCCTTCATCTCAGTGTTAAAATTTTAAATACTGTCTTATAAAACAATGAAAGAATTTTGAAATGCTGGTGGAAAAATCACAATAACAAAACAGAATCTCAGTTTAGTAAGAAAGGCAAAAATATTATTTTCCTTACTTTTCTAAATATTTTTTGTGAGTAATATGGTTCTTCAATACCAAATTGCTATTTTAACTAGTTTGTTTGCTGAATAGACAATATTTCCATCAGACTAAATGCAGAATAGGTCTGCATTTTTACAGAAGAGTGAATACAGATGAATAAAGAATTAGATTGTGTGTTGTCTTCTTTAAACTCAGTAAAATATAAGGATTTATAGTAGTTTCTAAATGTGTGCATTATATTTTTATGGTCAATGATTTATCTCTGTTTGTGTTGGTGATTGCTGGGATTGCATTGCGAACTTCTTGCTTGTGGATTTGTTGAGCTAACAGCTTATTGTCTTTCTCTCCATGTTCATAGTAATGATGTCTTGATTTAAAAATTAGTTGTTCAGTTTCTTTGGTTGTTAAGAGGTTGAGCTCTGAATGCAGAGTCTGCCTTTTCCTATGAAGAGCCTCGCTTGGACATGTTCTTCATCTATTCTAGTAATTTCGCTTGTTAGCTCTGATACCTTATTGCTTTCTAATTTATTTCTGTGGGAAAGATATGAAATAATCTGACCTCTTAAGACGGCCTTTAGAGTTTCCCAGAGTATTCCTGCAGAAACCTCTGAGGATGTATTTGTCTCTAGGAAGAAACTGATTTGTTTGGATATAAATTCTGTACAATTCTTGTCTGCTAATAGATGTGGGTTAAGATGCCATCTGCGAGGTGAGTGTGTGGGGCATAATGATTTTGGCGCCAAGATCAGAGGGGCATGGTCAGAAATAACAATAGCATTATACTTGCAAGATTTAATTGTAGGCAAGAAATTATTATCTATAAAGAAATAATCAATTCTTGAGTAGCAATGATGCACTGGTGAGTAGAAGGAATATGTGCTTGAGATAGGGTTTAGAAACCTCCAGGGGTCTGATAGGTTGAGGTCAGATAAAAACTGTGTAATTGTCTTTGCAGTATTAGATGTCATCCCCTCTGTGACAGGAGACCTATCTAAGAGTGGATTTAAAATACAATTAAAGTCCCCAGCCATTTTAATTTTATGAGTGTTCACATTGGGAATGGATGCAAATACAGTTTGCTTGAATTTCCTATCATCGACATTGGGTCCATAAACATTTATCAAATCACTTTACAGTAAAATAAATTGCCCATGACAATCACATATCTCCCTTCAGGATCAGGTACTACATCTGATACCACAAATGAGACTGTTCTATGTATGAGAATTCCCACACCTCTAGTTTTCTTTGTAAAGCTGGAATGGAACATTTGGCCAGTCCAGTCTTTTTGCAGCCGGAACTGATTAGTAGGAACTTGCTTAGTGAGTGGTTTTCCTGTAAAAATACTGTTTTAGCGTTTAAACCTGTTAGGTAAGAGAATACTTTCTTTCTCTTTAATTCGTGATTCAGGCCATTAACATTCCAGCTCACAAAGTTAACTGTCCCATCATGGAGACATTGATTCTGAATTTTTTATGTCATTTTGTAGTCTTAACTGTAAGTGAGACAGCTTTAACCTTAATTTCTAATTTTCCCTCAAGTTATTAAAATGCAGCCTATTGTTACGTTGGTAGTTATAAGGATTAAAAGGATAGATTAGATATAGCTTGCTCTCTTTCTCAACCCCACCATTTTGACTCCCCACGTGAGGATGGACACCACTTCACAAAGTCCCAGTCCTCTGACATACCTAGAGACAGAGCATGTCCAAACAAAACAAGCCCCCCAACAGCGGCGTTTGAGGATTAAAAAGTAGAAAAAAAGTAGCTTATACTATAAGCATAAAATATAATCTTCAACAGTCTTGAAATATTAAGACAGTAAACCCAGGGAATGGTGTTAAAAAGTGACCCTGGATAAGCATAGTAAACCCTAATGCAATAATAACAACAACAATAAACAACGGGATGTTAAACAGTCACCTTTAGAATAGTAAAAAAAAAACCTACTTTAATTTCTTCCACACTTACGCCTATAATTGTAATTAAAACATAAACAAAAAGTGTCTGAGAAGAGAAAATGATGTATAATTATGGTACCCATATCTTTGCAAGCGGATCAGACAGCAGGTAATATCTTCTTGCCATGACATGACAGGATGCAACTCACTATCGTATTTCAAAAAAGTGTTGGGATTAGCTTTCTTAATTCCTTTTCTGCTTCCTTCTTGCTGGAGAAAATGTAATATTTGTCTTGAATATCCACTTTTCAGTTTGGTAGGATACAAGAGGCTGTATCTGATATCGGCTTTCTGTAACTGCTGTTTAATGTTGTAAAAAGCTACACATTTAGCAGCTGTTGAGGGTGAGAAATCAGGGAAAATACGAATGTGTTTATTTTCAAATATAATCTCTTGTTTCTGTCTGAGAAGTGCCATTACATTAAGTTTAAATTGTAATCTCTCAAAGTGGCCAATTACAGTCCTAGGTTTAGAGGTATTTGATCCACGTATGCGATAAGCTTCCTCTATCTCAGTATCTGATTTAAAGTCCTCTCCAGTTGTTTTTGAGAATAGTTTAGCTACAAATTTCACTGGGTTTGAGCTTTCACAATCCTCAGGCAGACCTTCGATTCTAATATTACTCCTTCTGCAGCCATCTTCCAGAGCCACAAGTTTTTTGCATTCGGAATTTTCAGCTGTAGCTTTTCACATCAGCGGTAGATGTCGAGTGTTCCGCTGTTTCAATTCGAGTCGTGAATGTCTGCTTAATGTTTTCCAGCTGATCAGCAAGTTCTCTCAGTTTAGATGCATTTTCCTGAATGTGTTACTCAATTTTTCTTCTCATTTGTCTCATTTTGCAGTTTCTTGTTTGTCTTGAGCAAGCCATTTATTTCTTTCTTCATATTTTTCTGAATGTCTTTCTTAAGCTCACTTATGGCCGTGGCCAATGTTGCGATCATTACCTTCAGTTCAGACAAATCATTTCGGCTTTCGTGCTCCGCAGGTGAAGTGGCAACCCCAGTTATAGCCGATGCTTCCGGCTCGACTGCATGGCCATTTCTAGTTTCAAGTGATCTTTTGGAATTGGCGAGCTATCGTGACCTGCATCACTTGCACCTACGCTCCCATTTTCGCTCTCATCTAGAGGTGATGCAGTGGAGCGGGGTCCTGAGAAGTTTGTGGTATTGCCTGCCTTTAAAGTCGTACCTTGCACTTGGGCTTGATGTCTGTCTAGACTTGGGTGTAGCTTTAAGTTTTCTTTCCATTTCTTTCTGACCCTTTTTCTTGTTACTCATGTTTATATACTGTAGTAGAAACTCCTTGGGTTGGGTAAATACAGGATACTTTGGGATAATAAGAAATAAGAGAGAAAATAAAGCTGCTGCTAGCAGAGCTCCGCTTTAGACGTCCATTTCTCATAATGGACGAGACCAACTCAAATGAATAAAGTACTAGCTGATAAAAAAGACTACAACTGTAATACGGGTAACTAAAATATGTACTGTTGTTGACCAGAATTGTTAAAAATAGAAAACACTCTGTTCTTGGTGTAAATTTTTTCTGTTTGAATTTGATATATTTTTTCTGGCAGTGGATTTAATATTTCAAAAGTTGTATTCACAAGCTTCATTTTATATGTGTTGTGGAGTTTTGTACCCAGACACAGACAATCAGACACACAATGTCCCAAAACACAACAGGCTTCATCACAGTGCACAAAATAGTAATACTAACGCTCTCTTTTCGTTCTCTCTTATGCCGCCTCTAACTCCTCACTCACAAGTTCCGTCCTCTTCCATCCGACTCCGGCTCCTGAGTGGAGTGAGGCAGCTTCTTTTATACAGCACCTGGAAGTGCTCCCCAATTAACATCCGGCAGCACTTCCGGGTGTGGCAGAAGTGCTGCAAGCAAGTTCAGCTCCTCTTCTGGCAGCACTTCTGGGTGTGGCGGAAGTGCTGCATACCCCAGTTCCGGAGCTTCCCAGGTGTCCCCGGCAGTGGCCACATCGCTCCACAGGGTGGGGCTCCCCAGGTCCATGGCCCCCATACAATCTAGAGTGGCTGCCCTCTTTCATTTCAGGGAAGATTCTGCCCTTCTTCCGGTCCTTCCCTTCTCGTGGCATCCTGGTGGGGCAAGGTACCTGGACGTCTGTCATAGTGTGTTTTTATTTAACATCTTTGAGAGGGCTTTCTTTTCTGTTTTATTTATTTTTTTGTTAATTAAAAATGCATCATGCCACCATTTAACAATTTTAGTGGATAGTTAATGGGTCACTAGAAAGCTTTGCATGATCCCAGGAGACACCACAACCCAAGTCTTGAACACGTGCTTATTAGTACCAGTGCTGGACCATTAGTCCTGTGTCTGAGAGTTCAGATTTGAAATGTGAATAAGGATTGGTTTAGTGCTTTAGGTTCTGATTTTCTCATAATGGTTCAGTTTTCCACGTTTCAATCCAATTCTCAATTTTAGTGTTTTAGATCTGGTTGAATTATTGTGCTCTTGTTAATGATTCTTGATTATTCAATTCACAGTCTGTTTGGACTGGTCTTTAACTAATTAGATCTAGCAGTTGCACTGTCTCATTTTGTCAGCACATTATTCGAAGTCACCAGCTGGAAATTAAAAGACAGCAGGGGAGCATCTGTGCTGAGGTCCAGCTGAGCTGCTTTAAGTACTCATGTCTGGTGTAACAGTAGGGAAGTGTGGTAACTACTCCATTTTCTCATAACTTATCTGTTTACTATGTACTTACTTATAAATCTCCAGAATTAGTTACTGAAGGTACTAGTTGTAAATTAGTATACAACAATTAAAAAAAAGGTTTAAGCAGATAAATTTGAAAATAAACACTAACTAAAGGGTTTTATTATGGAACAGCCCTTATTAATCACACTTGATGTTAATTAAAAATAAGTTATTAACACAGCATTGATAAAAAGACATTAAAAACAGAAAAATCCCAACAATAATCCATACCAAATCAATAATCCTTAATTAATTTCTAAGTTTACAATAAATCAAGAAAAACAAGTAAAATTTAAAAAAGAAAAAAAAAGAATTTAAACACTGGGAAATAAAGGGAAGAGCATCAGCTTGTATTAAAAAAAAAACAAGGTCAAAAACCACAAGAACAACGAAGAACTAAATCAGAAATTGTTTTATAAGACTGAAAGCAAAACATAGAAATGAGGATCTCAATTAATTGGTGACTCATATGTTTATTATTATTATTATTATTTTACTTAAGAGAGGAAACCTAAGAAACACAACTCAATCGAGTGCAAACAACACCGCAACAAAATGAGAATCTAACAAAAATACTCCAGGAAAATCAGGAACCACCCAGCTTATAATGTGTTCAAAATACAATTATTATTGCTAAACCATTGGGTGAAGGTTTGCAGTTATACTCACTTACCTAAGATTACACCTTATGTGTGGCTGTACCCATATTCCACCAAGGCATATCTCTACCTTTTGTAAGTACTGCTGAATCACTGTATCTTTAAACAGGTATCTCTTGCAATATGTAGTTGGGAAGGAGTAATGCCAAACAAGAAATCTGTGTATCTTTTTAACTTAACTGTAATATTATTAATATACATTTGATAATGAGCAATGCAAAACTTATGTAATGAAAGTTTTCATAATAAAAACTGAGAATAGTTAAATGTATTGAATACTTTTTTCAATCAGTATATCAGCAACAGCCAGGGGAGACAACCGGCAAAACTAAATTGATATCTCCATTTTTCAGAGTTATTAGACAGTGCTGTAAAAA
This sequence comes from Polypterus senegalus, assembly GCF_016835505.1. Classification (NCBI taxonomy): domain Eukaryota; kingdom Metazoa; phylum Chordata; class Cladistia; order Polypteriformes; family Polypteridae; genus Polypterus; species Polypterus senegalus. The sequence goes on from NC_053158.1 coordinate 149,855,737, forward strand.
CAGCTAATAGGTATGTACAAGATTTAACCAAGTTTTGAAAATTACTCTATCAAAAGTTAAACAAAATTAGAGTTTTAGTTTGCATACACTTGATATCATTGGGAAAATAATAGTTACAGATTCAACTGATGTTTCTTTGGAAAAAGCCCATTTTACATTTAAAGTATTTTTTGATCTCACATCACCATTTACACATGTGATTTTTATTTTTTTTCACAGCTGCATCACCTACATGGAACAAGCTCATACTTTGACAACATAGGATATTGTATTTGTGTAAACAGCGAGAGAACTATATCACCTGCCACAGTTAGGCTCCTATTGAAATTACAGTAATGCTTTTTAGTAATGCCGTAAAGGTTTGTCATTAATAATTTTTATTTCACTATATAATGGCAATATGAAATTTTCTCTAACATATAATCATGAGAAGTTGCACCAACTTTGCATGATTGGATATTTGTACTAAGTACTCAACTATTGATCCAACTTTGACATTGAAAATATTTACAGTTACAGTTTTGGTCTCGTCCGATGCGAGAGATGGATGTCTGAAGTGGAGCTCCGCTAGCAGTGGTGCTATTTTTCATATTATTTGCTTATTATTCTGAGATATCCTGTATTTATTCAACCTGAGAGGGACCGCTACAGTATATGTAAACACATATAAACATGGCCAACAAGAAGGGGGGTCCGAAAGAATCAAGACTAAAGCTACATCCAAGCTACGATCAGCAAGCCCTAGCTCGAGATACGGCCTCTCAGAGACGGACCTGGATCAGATGGGCGAAAGTACAGACTCCTCGGGACCACGGTCCGCTACATCGTCGCCGGCTGAGAGCGAAAAGGGGAGCAAAGGTGCGATCGTGAGTGCAGATGTGGATAGCTCGCCGATTGGAGAGGATTACCTGAAACTGGAAAAGGCCGGGAGGTCCGCGGCTTCAGTTACGCAATTACGCGGACTGGAGCAGCGGGGACACCGCTTCAGCAGAGTCTGCTGCTTCATCTACGGTACAAGAAGGCACAATTGAGCTATCTGAACTGAAAGTGTTGCTCGCTGAGCTCACGCAAGATATAAAGAAAAGCGAGAAGGCTAATGAGAAAGCAACGGCAAAGGCACATGAGAGACTGAAACAGGAATGGAAACAGGAGATGAAACAGGCCAATGAATGGCTGCGACAGGAAATCCAACAGGCAAATGAAAGGCTGCGTCAAGAGGTACAACTTGAACTTCGACAGGTGCTGGGTAAAATTGAAGAGCGCATTGAGAAAACTCGGTTAAACTGAGCACGCTTGCTGATCAATTGGAGCATCTTAATGAGACATTCACGAATCGGATCGAAATGGCGAACATCTAGCTGCCAGTGCCGAGGAAAGAGCAGTAAATGTCAGTTCGGAATGTAAAAAACTCGGAGAAAAACTTGGAGACAGACTGGCTGCTTTAGAAGATGGGAGTAGAAGGTATAATGTCAGAATTGAAGGCCTGCCGGAGAATCGAGAAAGTTTAAACCCTGTGAAATTCGCAACTGAACTTTTTTCTAAAATAATCGGGGGCGACTTTAAAGCAGAATCTGAGATAGCAGCGGCTTACCGCGTACACGGATCAAACACTGTCAGACCCTGACCAAGATCTTTTATAGTTCGTTTTGAACGATTATCATTTAAGTTAGAGGTGATGGAACTCCTCAGAAAAAAGGAAGATATTATATATGAAAATAGCCACATTATGTCTTCCCTGACTTCTCTCCAGCAACAGCTATTAAACGCAGCCTTCTATAATATTAAACAGCTGCTACGGCAAGCCAATGTCAAATACGCCTCCTGTATCCGCAAAACTGAAAGTGGAATGGCAGGGTCATTTCTATGTTTTCGCTAGCAAGGAGGAAGCAGAAAATGAATTAAGAAAGCTGATCCCGGGACTATTCTGATACATAATTGTGAGTCATGGCGGTAAATGATAAAGCTAGGATTAATAATCTACTGTCTGATCTATTTGTTTTAAAATACGGGTTTTTTATCAGCATATATTCTCATATTCTTATTATTACTTACTTATTACTTATTATTACTTAGTATTACTAGGGCGCTAAATGTTTATGTTTTATTGTGCTTAATTACGTTTTCCTCCTCTTTTTTCTTTTCTAATTATTTCATGTGTACCCTAAATGAGACTGTTCAATATCATACCCTTGGTTTACTGTTATTGCTATTACTGCATTAAGACTTGTTATGCTTGTTTTGGACACATCTTTAACACCATCACCTGGGTTTATTATCTGGGGTATCATCTTAATGCACTAAAATTGCTGAAGATTATATATATATATATATATATATATAAGTGCAAAATTCTTTTCTTTTTTCTTTTCCTCTTTTAAAGACTATATTGGTAACAGATATCTCTATCTTTTAACCTTAAAGCGCCACTGCATGGGGCTTGATGTGCTTTGGGCGTGCTCTGTCTCTGGGTATGTCAGAGGACTGGGACTGCATGAAGTGGGTTTTAGCCTCACCTGGGGAGGCAAAAAGGGAGGGTGGGGGGTTAAGGGGGGAAGAGAAAGAGAGCAGGCTTGATCTATATCTAATCTATCATCTCAATCTTTATAATTATAACTATCAACGTAATAATAAGCTGCATGGCAACAACTCTTGGGGGAATAGGAAATTAAGACCTAAACTATTTCACTTCCAGTTAAGACTATAAAATGACATCAAAAACTCAGAATCAGTGTCTCCATGATGGGACAGTTAACTTCGTAAGCTGGAATGTTAAAGGCCTGAATCACGAATTAAAGAGAAAGAAAGTACTTTCTCACCTAACAGGTCTAAATGCTAAAATAGTATTTTTACAGGAAACCCACTTACTAAGTAAGGATCAGTTCCGGCTGCAAAAGACTGGACTGGCCAAATGTTCCATTCTAGTTTTACAAAGAAAACTAGAGGGTGGGAATTCTCATACATAGAACAGTACCATTTGTAGCATCAGATGTAGTATTGGATCCTGAAGGGAGATATGTGATGGTCATGGGAGACTTATCTAACTGTAAAATGATTTTGATAAATGTTTATGCACCTAATGTTGATGATAAGGAATTTATACAAAATTTATTTGCATCCATTCCCAATCTGAACACTCATAAACTTATAATGGCTGGGGACTTTAATTGTGTTCTAAATCCACTTTTAGATAAGACTTCCTCCACAGGGGGAACGGCAACTAACACCGCAAAGATAATTACAAAGTTTATAACTGATCACAACTTATCAGATCCCTGGAGGTTTTTAAACCCAAATTCAAGAACATATTCTTTCTACTCACCAGTACATCATTGCTACTCAAGGATTGATTACTTCTTTATAGATAATAACTTCTTGCCTAAGATTAAATCTTGTAAATACGATGCTATTGTTATTTCAGACCATGCTCCGATGATCTTGGAGCTGAAATTACTAAGCCCCATACACTCACCCGCAGATGGCGCTCAATCCGCTTCTATTAGCTGACGAGAATTGTACTGAATTTATATCCAAACAAATTGAATTCTTTCTAGAGACAAATACATCCCCTGAGATCTCTGCAGGAATACTCTGGGAAACTCTTAAGGCCTTCTTAAGAGGACAGATTATCTCATATCTTTCCCACAGAAATAAATCCGCGAAGAAAGTAGCAGAGATAAAAGCGAAATTACTAAAATAGATGAAGAACATGCCAGACTACCAAGCGAGACTCTACATAAGAGGAGGCAGGCTCTACATTCAGAATTAAACCTCTTGACAACTAAAGAAACTGAACAACTAATTTACAAATCCAGACATCATTATTATGAACATGGAGAGAAGCTAATAAGCTTTTAGCGCAACAAATTCACAAGCAAGATATGCATAGCGCAATCTCGGTAATTACTAACACGAACGGAGATAAAATCATCGAACACAAAAATATAATGTACACTTTTAGAGACTACTATAAATCCCTATATACTACTGAGTTTAAAGAAGACAATATACAATCTAATGCATTTCTGGATACATTACAGATACCACAAATTGACGCTTTTAGTGTGGAGGAACTCGATAAACCTCTGTCATTATCAGAATTACTGGATGCTATAAAGTCACTCCAAGGTGGAAAAGCAGCAGGCCCTGACGGCTACCCTGCAGAGTTTTACAAGAAATTCTCCGCTCAGCTAGCTCCCTCCTATTAGCAACATTTACAGAAGCCAGAGATAACCAATCTCTTCCACAAACCTTTCGCCAAGCACTAATCACTGTCTTTCCAAAACAAAATAAGGACTTATTACAATGTGCATCATACAGACCAATTTCACTTCTGAATAACGACGTTAAAATACTCTCTAAAATCATAGCTAGAAGGATGGAGAAAGTGCTCCCTCAGTAATATCACAAGACCAAACTGGATTTATTAGGGGCCGACACTTATCTTCAAATCTTCGACGCCTGTTTAATGTAATATACTCACCAACTAAATCAAACACCCCAGAAATATTATTATCATTGGATGCAGAAAAAGCATTCGACATGATTGAATGGAAATACCTTTTTACTATTTTGGAGAAGTTTGGGTTTGGCCCGAACATTTGTGCATGGATTAAATTACTGTATACTAACCCAGAAGCTTCAGTTTGCATCAATAACATTTGCTCAGACTACTTTAAACTAGAACGTGGCACAAGACAAGGATGCCCTTTGTCACCACTGCTGTTTGCAATTGCCATTGAACCACTGGCAATACATTGTCGAAATACTGATCAGATAAAGGGGATTAGCAGAGAAGGACTGGAACAGAAAATCTCATTATATGCAGATGACATGGTACTGTATATATCGGACCCAGAAAATTCTGTGCCTGCAGTCTTAGCAGCACTCACAGAATTTCAAAAGCTCTCTGGTCTCAGAATTAATCTGAATAAAAGTGTACTCTTTCCGTGAATTCTCAAGCATATAATATTAGATTAGACACCCTTCCTTTTATCATTGCAGAACAGTTTAAATACCTCGGGTAAACATCACAAGTAAACATAAAGCTCTTTATCAACAAAATTTCGTCGTCTGCATGGAAAAAATTAAACAAGACTTGCATAGATGGTCAACCCTTCATCTCACACTAGCTGGAAGAATTAACACTGTTAAGATGAATATTCTTCCTAAGCTCCTTTTTATTTCAAAACATACCAATATACATTAATAAATCGTTCTTTAAGCAATTAGATTCAACAATAACCTCATTTATTTGGAATTCTAAACATCCACGCATCAAAAGAGCGACCCTACAAAGACAAAAGGCAGAAGGCGGCATGGCTCTACCTAACTTCCAGTTTTATTACTGGGCGCAAATATACAGTCGATAAGAACCTGGACACAAATAGAAGAACATACACAGGCATGGACCGCAATAGAAGTAAAATCCTGCAGTACTTCTTTGTATTCCTTGCTCTGTGCTCCAATAAACACACGTTATCGGCAATACACTAATAACCCAATTGTGCTCCACTCACTTAGAATCTGGAACCAATGTAGAAAGCATTTTAAGACGGAGAAGCTTCTTTCTGTGGCACCCTGCAAAAGAACCACCTCTTTCAACCTCACAAACATATGCAGTTTTTAATATCTGGAAAAATTTGGAATTAACTTGCTTAGAGATCTTTATATAGACAACGTCTTTGCATCCTATGAACAATTACATTCCAAATTTAACATTCCAGCTACAAATTTCTTTCACTATCTTCAAATCAGGAACTTTGTTAAACAGAACCTTCCAGATTTTCCTCATCTTGCACCCTCATCCACGCTGGAAAAATTATTGCTCAATTTCAAGGAGTTAGACTCCATCTCTACAATATATAAAATCCTTTTACAATCCCTTCCTTTCAAAGATCCAAGAGGACACTGGGAAAATGACCTCTCAATTAATATATCAGAAAAGGAGTGGAAAGTAGCAATGCAGAGAATTCACTCAAGCTCCATATGCAAAGCATACAATTATACAACTCAAAATTATATATCGAGCACATCTGTCTCGACTAAAACTCTCAAAATGTTTCCAGGGCATGATCCAACCTGCGACGTTGCAGCCAAGCCCCAGCCTCACTAGGTCACATGTTCTGGGCCTGCACCAAATTAACATTATTCTGGACAAAAATTTTTAATTACCTCTCAGACAGTCTTGGACTCACAATCCCTCCTAACCCATTAACAGCTGTGTTTGGGGTTCTTCCAGAGGGTCTTAAAGTGGAGAAAGACAAACAAATTGTGATTGCATTCACTACACTGTTGGCACGCAGACTTATTCTGATAAACTGGAAGAACCCAAACTCCCCTCTTTTAAGTCAGTGGGAAACTGATGTGTTATATTATTTAAAATTGGAAAAAATCAAATACTCAGTTAGAGGATCTGTACAGACTTTTTTCAAAACATGGCAGGATCTAATCAGTAATATTTTGAAATGAGTTTATAAAGCACAGAGAATTTGTTGATTTAGGTATTTTTACAAGCCTTAAATTTTACACCGTTTGGCTTGCTCTCTCTCTCAAGGGTGGGGATCGATCTGTTCTTAGCATAATTCTTTTTTTTGTAAAAACTTGATTGCTATGTATTGATTGTAATAAAATTAATAAATA